>NW_023596136.1:840929-990646 GCF_011947565.3 Pollicipes pollicipes
CACTTAAGACAGATAGGCTCGAATGCTTGCCGCGCGGTAGTGCGTTGGGTCCAGAGCAAAGGATGTGGGCTTCTTTTGGTTGTGTTCACGTCAGAAGGTGACTAGCCAGAGGGGCGTAGCTAATCGTCAGGTTTTCAGGTGATGTGCCCCAGGTGACAATTTGGCTACTGGTGACAATTTAGACAGTGTCAAATTTCGTCGGTGACAGAAAGGGACTTTTCTACCCTGCTTTTACTAAGCATGGTCAAAGTGTCGCGAAGTACTCATTGGATGAATATTGGCAACAATCATGGTCAGAAATAAGCTTAATTTCCATCGGCTGGGTCATAACGCATCCTCTGTACACAGTCACCAACCCGCGCCTTTGCCAACACGATAGTCCGTTTTTCTCCTCCATCAGTAACAGTCAAATCCATGGCGCTGCCACACTAAACGACCAGATATTCCCGCCCCACGCTCTTCGAATTTCACGATCTAAACTATTAAATTTCCGTCTACATTGAATGGGGAGGTGAAATCGTGGCAACAGTGCAGCGCTGCAAAATTGCACTACCTGATCAAACAACTTATGTTTCAAATGACTCAAAAATATTAGAGCACCACCTTGCAAGAATAAAGCTACTAAACTGAACATTTCATGACGGGGCAATCAGAAGCTACGACGATATAAGCCAGCACCAGCTTGTCTGGGCGGGTCACTACAGCCACAAGATCTTCGTTTAGACACGACCTTAAGACTTGCTCGTTCTGTGTCACCGCTGGAAATCATGGCAATGTGATATCGAGTTAAGCCTTGCTATACGGCTCGGTTGGCAATCAGGCCTCACCGATTCATACCAGGCCAGTCATTTCGCTTACATGACGTCATCGACTGGCAGTTCCCAGACGACAGCAGGCAGGTGTTGTTGTATGCGGTTCTGAATCATGTCCGTGAAGCCTGCCATTAGTGCCTCGGGACTGCTGTGGTAGTTGGATGGGTCGCTTCGCAGCTGCTCCGAAAACGAACTAGTGTTGGCACCACGGAATCCCTGACTGGTGGCTATCTGAAACACCCGGCACGCATAAGCTTTATGCGTTTTAGCGTCCTTCTGCATGTAGGCGTGAAGAAATGAAAAATTGAAAACATCAAAATGTCAGGTAGAACCACATCCACCATGTGTTGTAGCGACTTGTTTCCTTCACTTGGCGACAGCACAACCCGCTTCTATCTACTTCAAAATGCGAGGAGGCAGCGATGCGTATCAACGTGTGATCGTGCGTACCTTTTTCATTTCGCCCTCAATCCTTTCCACTTCATCCAAGCCCATCTGATGGATCTCCTCCGCCGTGAGTTTTGTCGAGGTGTGATACCGGAGACACGCCTCGTAGAACGCCGGCCCGTTGGGCAGTGACGTCACAGCTACCTCCTCCCTGGTGTTCGGCAGGTATTCCGACTCAACAAAGTCCGCTGAAAAGAAATGCACTTCGTGTGTAGTTCTGGTGGGGGCAGCATTCGTCGCCAACCCGGGGTATTTTGAACAGTTTTGTGCGGCAGTTGGTTAATTCGTGGAATGTTGCTTTCCGATCGGTGTTGACCGCTACTGAATGAAAAGACTCACTGATCGCCTTTGAAACCCGGGATGCGTCTATGCAGCAATTATGCATAAACGTGTCGTAATAACTGGAACATACCGTTGCCAATGAGAAATGGACTAGCTGTAAGGTGTTGTTCCCAGTTGAAATATGCGGAAGGCAGCTTCCCGTATTGCCATCACCAATGCCAGTTAGCTGTGAAAAAAGCAAAAGGCCAAGACGTCCCACTCCGTCAGTTGCCTCGTAATACCTAGCTTCAGCAGATGACCGATAACTTCAATTTGGACAGCCTGCCGCCCTTTCATCTGCAGCTCAGAACGGACCGGATCCCGAATTTCTTCAGGCATCTTCAGGAACGGCGCGAAGTAGCTGGAGTCGTCAAGGGAGACGTTCTGTGCCGCAGTTGTGCTGGCAGTGTCTCCTGGTGGAGCGAAACAGCATGGTTGGTGCTTGGAACGACTCAGAAAGAGCGCGCTGGTTGGTACTTGGAGCGGCTGAGAACTTGGGTAGAGTAGAGCGCATTTCCGTGCAGGGCTGGAAGGATATGCTTCATTCGTAGCTTCGTTGTCTGGGCAGCCCACTTAGCCTGAGTGATCATCGCATGTCAAACAATACAAAGAGAAGGGATAGACCTCCAAGTGCAGCACCGGCCAGAACGGGAATCAGACGAGTCCGCACATGGCAGCCCCCAGGATCACATTCCATACCGCTTATGAATTTATGACATGCATTGATACGTGCGTTATTGGGTGCTCGGAGCTAGAAATTCCAGGACAGACACCACACAATCACAATAAAATGTGCCCTTTTCGTTTTTCATCGCAAACTGCTAAAGCTTGTACCCCTCGCCTCTTCTGTGAAATACTACTTACTTCCCTGATAGTAATGACGTCATTGTCATCATCTAGCGTACCTTGGTTTATCCCAGTTTGATAACACACATTGCTGATGCAGCTCCAGAAGCACTGATGTATTCACGTGTCTAACATAGTTCGTTCGAAAAAGATTTAAGACGCGGACCTAATCACTTGTGCCCCGAAGTTGAATTGTAACGCATGGGTACTCGTACGTTGCAAGTTCATACACTTCTGCTATTATTGCCCATGTTTTTACAGTTGCGAATGTATGTTTGTCATTCGAACGCTAGCATTTATTATTCCTATTGCGGGAAGAAATGACATCCAACACTGTGCGTGATTTATGATCGCACATGCAGCAAAAGTGGCATTTTCACCCCAAAAAGAACTAAAAAATGGGGCCGCAAAATCTGCGCCTCCTGTGGCGTACTGTTGACTTTCGCTTTGCCTGTCTCGTTATATCGATTTGCTGTCGATTTAGTCTTTGGAGGTAAAGTCGCTCGAGTGCAGACTATTGACTGCCGGAGTTAGTCGTTTTCCGTCGCTCGGTCGGTGCAAGGGACGCCACTGCGGAGTTGGGACCTACCCAGCCCAAAGCACGAATAAGGGCGCGGGTCCGGTCCTTGGGTGCAGCGAAATGAGTGAGCACAGGTTTCTAGTAATGTGGCGAAGGCAGGTGAATGCGATCTGCGCACAACTCGGAATTTCACCTTTTCCATCGCGTTTGTAAGTTCAGTATATATTATGACAACATGTCTAGGCTTATTGCCCGAAAGTTGCAATTTGATATGCATTATAACACAACTATCACTAAACCATAGACATTCGGCGATTTTTACCAGCTTCAATGCTTATATATCTAATTAGCCAGCTACATATGTATCAGGCACGCTCACTCAAAAACGAAGGCCAAAAAAGGTCTTGCAGGAACAATTGCTATCCAATGAGTGGTGACGTCATGTACCTACTTATTTTGGATTATTTGCCTGTGCTATACAGCCGCAATGCTACGAGTTGGCGCACACAATATTATGCATGCTATGTCGTGCGATGCAATTTTTTTTTTGCGTGGTGAATGATTTGTTAGTGAATTACATTTTAAGGACATGCTCTGCCTGCATGCGAGTGTGAAATCAGCTTTAGGTGAGGTCTGAGTTAAATCTTATCTGTAGATACCAGCCACCTGGGAAGGGTTGTACATAATCACGTCTAAAACAGCACAGATCTGATATAAGGAAGGATTATCATAGATTGTTCGGCGCCGATTTGCCTTTGGTGGCACTCCTCCCCATCCTCTTCCCACAGAGATCAGCAACGACTGCGCAGATAACATCATAAATAGCTATCTAAATTCCCCAGGCGCTTTTGCAAAGAGGCTTCTGACAACTCTCCCTCCGAATCATTCATGCAAAAGACAGTGTTTTTAACTGCTTATGCACCTGGAAGGCACGTGAATGCGGCAAACTGGGACTATGTCACAAATTAAGAGAAAGCATTTGTTTGACGGTGGCGGCCGATGACAAATATTTCCACTCTTTCAGTTAGCGATCATTTTTGTCAACGCCATAACTTCAGCTGGCGTTTGCACGGGAGCCTTCGCCGATGAATGGCGTATAATGGCAACTAATGTTGAATGTTTGGCCCCGAACCTAAACTAATACACCGGCACTCTTTAAGAGTGACGAACAGCTCCTAAGTGGCCAAACACTTGAAGCAATGGTCAACAACCCTTTTTCACATTGTTGCAGGATGCCGCATAGAAAGCATACATAAATGTTTTTACATGTGCGCGTCTTACCCAAGATCACAGAATAGCATATGACTTCACAGCTCTATGCATTAATCCTCGCCCTGATAATAGGAGGACGATGCGCCCCCCCCCCCCCAAAAAAAAAAAGCTTGTGAGAAGATCTCTCTGAAACGTGTCGAATGTTTTCGGCATCCTTTGGATATTCGCTGTGTTTGTTTGACGTCTAAATGTTCCTCTGTTAATCTGGTTTCTGAAAAGCATAGTTTTTGTGGGAATAGTGCACGGTGATCCACGGCTGGCGCGGGCGCGTGGTGACAACCCGACGGATCCTCGGTGGACGCAGGCGGGTGGTGACAACCAAGGGATCCTCGGTGGCGCGGGCGAGTGGTGACAACCGACGGACCATGGGTGACGCAGGCGGGTTGGTGACAACCGAGGGATCCTCGTGGCGCGGGCGAGTGGCGACAACCGACGGGTCCTCCGTGGCGCACAGCGGCCGACAATGCCTTTCGTAACTTCCAAATGCCGTTGCATACAGATACATAGGTTAGTTCTTGAAAAACTGGTGGTACGTTTAAATTGTAAGCAACGACATGAATAGACGGGCATTGCCAACCGGGACTTGGGGGCGCGGGTTCCATGCTTATTACATCAAACGGACGCAGTGCCCACTTAAATACCTTCGAAAGCCGACTAGTCGATCGCACGATCTAACAACGAATTGCAATGGACGGACAACAAACTCCCCACATGGTAAAATCTTTGCACGATTATGGTGACTGAGTCGAGTCGCCCATGTCGGGCTTCTGACACCGAACCTTCCGATAAGTTCTAGCAGGACCCCTGGAGCCAGTGTTGCTTGAACGTCACACAGCTAAAAAGACTCAATCTGATCAGTTACATGCATCCGCCAGAAATCCTGATCCAGATTATTGCAGATTTTGGTTGGCGGTGTACTCGGTACTGTCGGCCCGCCCGACCAGCCGTCCCACCCAGCCAGCCGTCCCACCCAGCCAGCCGTCCCGCCCAGCCAGCCGGCCCACCCAGCCAGCCGTCCCACCCAGCCGTCCTCCCGCCCAGCCAGCCGGCCCACCCAGCCAGCCGGCCCACCCAGCCAGCCGGCCCACCCAGCCAGCCGTCCCGCCCAGCCAGCCGGCCCACCCAGCCAGCCGTCCCGCCCAGCCACCGGCCCACCCAGCCAGCCGTCCCACCCAGCCAGCCGTCCCGCCCAGCCAGCCGTCCCACCCAGCCAGCCGGCCCACCCCAGCCCCGTCCCGCCAGCCAGCCCCCCACCCAGCCAGCCGTCCCCCACCCAGCCAGCCCCCACCCAGCCACCGGCCCGCCCAGCCAGCCGGCCCACCCAGCCAGCCGTCCCACCCAGCCAGCCGTCCCGCCCCAGCCAGCCGTCCCACCCAGCCAGCCGGCCCACCCAGCCAGCCGTCCCGCCCAGCCAGCCGGCCCACCCAGCCAGCCGTCCCGCCCAGCCAGCCGGCCCACCCAGCCAGCCTGGCCCGCCCACCACCGCCCACCCAGCCAGCCGTCCCACCCGCCAGCCGTCCCGCCCAGCCAGCCGTCCCACCCAGCCAGCCGGCCCACCCCCAGCCGTCCCGCCCAGCCAGCCGCCCCCCAGCCAGCCGTCCCGCCCGCCAGCCGGCCCACCCGCCAGCCGGCCCGCCCAGCCAGCCGGCCCACCCAGCCAGCCCTCCCCCAGCCAGCCGGCCCACCCACCCAGCCGCCTCCCGCCCAGCCGGCCCCCACCCAGCCAGCCGTCCCACGCCATCCCGGCCCCCCAGCCAGCCGTCCCACCCAGCCAGCCGGCCCACCCAGCCAGCCGTCCCACCCAGCCACCGCCCCGCCCAGCCAGCCGTCCCACCCAGCCAGCCGTCCCACCCAGCCAGCCGTCCCACCCAGCCAGCCGGCCCGCTGACCGGCCCCTCCGCGTCCCTGAATGGGTGCGAAACACTCCTCCTACCCACAAGCACAAAAACTCCCCTCAAACTCGCTCCCCACCCCCGAGATCCCAGCGGGCGACCGGTTAGCGGAACACCGTGGTTACCGGGAACCCAAACGCGACCAATGTTTTTAACCAGAGAAATGTGAATGGAGGGCACAAATTCCATGCCATCAGGGCACAAACTTCCGACAGAGAGCAGACCAACTTCCCCAAGTGGCCCAACAGCCATTCGGCTAGCGCGCGCCTCGACGGGGTCAATCAAACCCCGAAAATGTTTGCATAATAATTTATGAACGGCACGGCGTGTCTGCACCAAACTTCGCATAGCTGCAGACAACTGAATAGCGAATATATCGGGATAAGAATTACATGTACCCTGTAGGTCGCTGATCCATGGCAGATCAAAGTCAGGCCGTGGCAAGGTTCAAGTCAAGGTTGGCTAGTCAGACTGCAACGAATGTAATCTCTAGGACATTGTTTAATCTGGTGCGACACCTGAGTGTTACACTAAGCGCTGTGCCTCTGAGACAGTTTCTTGGGATATAAAGCAAATGTATTACGCATTTCAACAAACTACATTGGTCAAGAGTCAGGTACGAAGGCTAGACGGAGGTCAAAACCAAGTTTTTTTTTACCGGAGAGCTTACTTCATGGTTACGTCTCTGACGCTCATTTCGAATTTCTTGATAACAGGGACCACAGCAGACTTCTTCCATAAGCTTCGCAACGGTCAGAGTAGGTCACTGACCTCAAACGACCCAGATCAACCTTTTCTTTGTAAAATAAAGTAAAAAATCGAAACAGTTTTGCAGGATTTAGGATAACCAGAGCGTTCTTAAGATTAAACGAGGTATCTGACCTAAAACTAACACCAATAACCCTTTGGTTAGAACAGGTATCTAGGTTTAACGCGGGCCCATGAGTAGGTCTGTAGACACGTTAGAAACCAATCTTGAGTTTGACCTTGTTTAACGTTAATGGACCCAAATGTCGTGGACTGTGAATATCGCATTTTAACAAAGGTAAGTTCACAGACTGAAAGTTTGGCATCTCTTGAGTTTGGCATCGTTTGGCATGGAGTTTGGCATGGAGCATCCATGACAACGCCCACCCTGTGAGTTTTGCATCTCTGGCTCTATTAGTTTTTTGAGACATTAGGGTTCGGGGGCACACTGACCCCAAACCAAACGAAGGGTATTCAACTGGCCACCCGGACGGGTGTTTAAAGGGTCGAGCATGTTTCGCCATCATACGCAGTTGTCATTTGTGCAGCAGCTTTGTGCGCCGTTGGGGATGGTGGCAGTTGTGTCTAGGGACACTTCGAGTGCAGTGTTCGTTTCTGCTTGGCGAGGAATAAGTTGTTATTCACAACAGATTCAAGAGCTTCCATAAAAGGCATCACCCTAACAAATACGAGCAATCATGTTTTCACACCCCCTGGGAGCAGCCTGGAAACTGAATCACCCAAATGAGCTAAATGATGAACCGTGTGACATCTCGAAAAAGATGCTGGGCCTTCAGACACTGCAACCCTGATTTGACGAAGATCTGCACGACTCACCACGCACCAAAATGAAAAATTTCCGCTGTCCATCCCCAAACCCAAATGAGTTTCAACTTTCTTAGCATGGAACCACACCACCACCTAAATTTGGTTGCTTTTACGCATTTCACGCCAACAAATCATAAATATTTAGCCCAGAGTTTCAACCAGTCAGAGTCCTTTAATAATAATTGGTCCTATGTTTCCGAGAGAGGCTGAGTTCATATGACTCAACTTAGCTGAATTTGGAGCTAGCTGAGATGGCCAAAAGTTGTTCTGAAGGGAATCAACAGCAATATGTATCGGCAACAAATTCATGGTTGCGTTGAAAAAAACACTTGAGGTCGTCGGCAGGTAGTAGTCCACCCACTACATACCGGTAGCTTTATTTTAAATGGGAAGTACGCCGATGTCAGTCAATCTGGGCACTCATGGCAAGCATTCAAGATCGAGGGCATTCCATAGACTAACCATTGAAACGTTGTGCAGCACCATTCCTTCCTCAATGCCCATTCTGAGCAGCATGATGACTTCCTCCACTTTTCTCGGAAACGCGCCATACCTGAAATGTTAAAAGGTGCAGCAACGCGTCAAGTTTGATATCAAGGTCGTAACCGTAGCTCGGCTTCGCGGTAGGAATAGATCGACCCGCATAATCAGGCTCCAAAAACTTACTTCAATAAATCTCTATTGATTGCTCTTTGCGTAGCAGGGAAAAAAGATGCTTTACACACGATGGATTCGTGCTTGATGCTTTCACGGTGGGTACGAGTCGCGGACTACTCGGTGATGTCTCTAGGTCCATTAGCTTATGCCCAGACTGAGTTGATATTGACAACCACCCAAGGTGTTAACAGTCCCGGTCAGAAAGGCAATATCGCACGATAAGAATGCGGTTGTTTTGCAGCGCCTGTTCCTTACACATTCCTGCACGCTTCCTGAGGCCAGGCCGAGTGAGGAAATGCCACATAAAACTCAAACGTTACCGTTTCTTCTAACATTTTTGAGAACAGCATATTACGACCATCGAGACATGAGGGTCACGGCTCCCGTGGTACCAGGCACAGCGGCGCAGCTAGAGGGGAGGGGAAGGGGCCACTGTGGGTCCGCTCGCTATCAGGCCCGCGTCTATTTTACGTTTTCACCATGAACTGCTCCAGCGGTTATTTTGTGATGAGCGGTCACCGTGTTACGTGGCTCCTCTAAGTGCAATTTTGGCAGTGGCCCAACCTAGGCTCAAATCTGCTAGTGTAGCTGTTCGGTGCTCTGGAAATTGATTCATCTTTCAACCTGTAGTAGGTCAAAAACAGGCCATCCTTATCAGTCAATGTAATTATTATGGAATCTTTCAGTTTGATGTGATATCGGAGTGTAAGACGGAGTTATAACCTTCAAGATGGTTTCGTCGACGCTAAGACGATTCGAAATAGGATTTCGACTAGTTCCACTGGCCTTGGTTCAGATACAACGGTCAGATAAAGATCTATACCAAATAGGTTTCTACTGGAAAACTGATTTGAGGAAGTGCTCCATGTTCGATTCGAGTTCTTAGGCAACACTGGTGTCAACAGGCTTATTAATTGGATTTCATGACGGCCAAGGGAGAACATTGACCTTAACGCGACGTCGGTCAAACTTTTGCTTTTGGGAACATGCAGCCTGAGGAAGCTCTTTACCCAGATTTTGAGGTCAAATTTCAAAATTTTCCCAAATGATTTTGGTCATTTCAACGTTTGAAAAGTCACAACGGGACCGACCTGATATAACCTCGACTGACCTTTTGTTTAGAAAAGGTGTCTTGATTAAAACAGGTTGTGTGAGGTCTGAGGTCACTCAGGATACCGATCTCTATTTTGACATGGTTTACCTTATTGGACATGAAGGCACGATCGAGAGACATGACGAGTCGACACAGATAAATTCCCATGAAGCCGTGTCTAATACTTACCCTATGAATTTGATCTTTCCAGCTTTGTTGGTTTTTGGTAGCTCAGGGGGTCAAATTGACTTTCCTTTCCAACCGAGCGCGTCGCATTCAATGGGCCACCCGGCTCACGTGCTAAAGCATACCACACCTGTCATTTGCGAATGTTGTCTACTATGCCGGGTAGACAGGTAGACAGGTTGTCTACCATGCCTGGTAGATGTCTACAATACCAGCCGTGATGCGTTCTACTGCTACAGGCTGGACTACGGGCTGACATGTGTACGAGCGGGCCGGCATATTTCACGTTCAGGATAGTGATCATACCGGTGTCGCCGCAACTCTTCTGCATTTAATAACCAATTTTACGAATTGAATTCCACTGCAAATTACTCACTGAAAATACCCACCACCGCAAAATTATTCTCGTTACCGAGGAGTGGACCGCACCCGTACCTTTGTGCGTGCCATGCTTACCTTTTTAGAAGGTTGCGATAGTCTTGCTCGTTTTTAAAAGGCATGTGTTTTATCACTTTGCTCAGAGCTTTTCCGACGCTGTATAGATATGTTGATGGGAAGAGGTATCTGAAATCGAACCAATTCTGGATGCAGTGCTTGCCAGTACCGTCAGGGTATTCAGACAAACGAGAAAGCACCGGTATGCGGCAAATGGAGGTGTCTTGGACGAAAACCTTCACACAAGCTCATGCAATGTTTAAATGCATTCGCAATGCTTTGATAAAAAACTGCAGAGATATCCCCCACACATAGACACATTCCTTGTTCCATTCTTCTGCTCTCAGCGCTTTTCAACTACATCATTTAGCAGCCATGTATAGCCCTGTTTCGGGATTGCACAGGGCTGGTCGCACCAACAAACATACACACCACACCAGAGCCAAGTCTGGGTGCACAGCTCCCGTGGCTCACCCTTTGTACGTTTCTCCGTCTACGAAGGCGACTAAGTTGTCCCTCAGTACGGTGGCGCTGACCCTGGTGTGGTAGCTGAGGTCGTCCTTCAACAGCTTCGACACCTCAGTCAGATACGACTGCATCTGCGTCAGCCTGGAACGGTGCGCCGACATCGACGCGGAAGTCAGCCGGTCGTCGTAGCTGTGGTTGCCAACCTGCCGACGGGGAGTCAACGTGGTCAGCAAAAAGGGCATCAAGGGTGACACAAAACACAAGACAGATGTTGAGCCCCCACCCGCGTATATATTACCCATGCACAAACGAGCCCATATTTGGTGTGCAAAGATAAACCGCATCTCTCCAGAATTTCGTCACACACACACACACACACACACCACACACACACACACACACACACAACACACACACACACACACACACACACACACACACACACACACACACACACACACACACACACACACACCACACAACACAACACACACACACACACACACACACACACACACACACACACACACACACACACACACACACACACACACACACACACACACACACACACACACACACACACACACACACACACACACACACACACACACACACACACACCACACACACACACACACACACACACACACACACACACACAAGACATCATGCTGGGTATGTATACAGTTGGTAGACTGTGCTACTCTTTATCTACTCGACATAAGCAAGAACAGCCATGTGATGCTGCTTGTTTTGCCATCATGAGTGTTAAGTTCTCGTAAAGAAACTAATCCACCTTTGTCATGCGGGGAGTGCTGACCAAGGCACCACCATTCGCATGTTTCAGGTGTGTCTTCTTTTGGTTGGTGAAGTGCTTCTGCACTTTGTCAGGTGCAGTATATTCCAGTGCGATGATCCAAAGCTATGGAAGCACTCCCTCATCGCTCCCATTTCGACATCCGGTGATCCTTCTCATCTTGCCAATCCGTCATATCTCCATTGTTCCAGTCATCGCCTAAATTGTAGTGCTCGCCTTCTACCAGCAGCTTTACAATCATCCTTCCGAAAGCCGCCTCTTCTTTCCTGACTAGCACGGCCCACGTCCACGTCACTTGACGGAAACTGCACTGACTTCCTCACCGCACCGTCGTTACCGCAAGGGAACAGGGAGAGATGTTCGACGGGGCGCAAAGTTTCCCTGAGAACATCCTTCCGACATGTCGTGCAGACGCGCTCAAATTTACGCCGGCCTAATGAGTACTCACTGCGCGTGTTTGCGCGCCAAAAACGTACCCAGCATTTCTGGCATCCGAGCAGTGATGGTATTGTAGGAACACTGCTCGGCAGTTCACCGTTGGCGCAGGCAGCGGGTGGCAACCGGAGAGCCAGCCGATCGTGCGTGACAGCCAACATTGTCACATTGGCGGGCTCCTACAGTGAGGTCTTTAGCTGAAAACGTTAAATGCATTTCAATGCACTCAGGATAAAATCATGAACACGCCTGTGTAAGCTTTATGTCGCTACATTGCACGCTTCCGTAAATAATGGCATGTAAACGTGAAAAGTGCGATTTTCGGGGAAAGTTGAGCTTAGACCTAGCATAACAGGGTCGGTGTTTTACCTAGTAGCATGCGATTTATTACCAAACGTGAGATTGCATTGAGACCGATACACCGGTCTTTTCCGCGAGACTCTAGTGTTCTTAATTTAGATACTGTAGAGGGTTCGCATCTCCCCTATCAATCCCCGTCATGAAAAGGCGAATCAGGGCGAGGGTACACCCTCTGCTGGCAGCGCTGTTCGTGGATGGTTGAGCGCCATACCGTGGCGACGCCTCCGACAGGGAGCTACGGAATTTAAATGCTTGCTAGACCGCCTTTCTTTCCTCATTGTCACTTTATTCTGTATCCTCGCGACACTTTTTGCTGGGTCGATCCTGGGGTAGCTGCACACACCGGCCATGAGTGGGCTAAGTGTCCCGGCGTGGGACCCGTCCGAGCGCCCAGCACATTTCCCGAAGGAGGGCATGCAAGCAATATCTGATCGGTAGACTCTCAAGTGCATACAGCTTTGCCATAGGCTCCGTCTGCCTTTCCTCACCCCATAACACTGAAATGGCCGCTACTGGCCGAAAAGCCCCAGATATCCTGAAGCAGTCGAGAGCTAGATATGATCATAAAGGTCAACATGTAGCATAGGTCATTTTTGGGTATACGTCCAGCAACCCATCAGGTGGCTTTGGAACTCGGCATAACCTGCAATCTTAAAGGGAGCGTTTTTCATTTGTAGAGGGGGGGGGGGCTAACTGAATTAGCCAGTTTAACATAATTTGGTGCCGCCCACATTCCTGGCCTTCTTGAGACGCAAATATCTCTGTTTTTTAGGGACGACCGCGAAGTTGTGCAGACAATTTCACGTGGACTATTTCAAGGTCGCCCAGGCAAGTATGACATCATACAGACATCACTTAAATGCCGTCACCTCATTGGCCATGCGGCGTTCAAGATCACGTCAAATAAAGTCGTCGATTTATTTGTGTCTTGCGTGCGTGAGCATGATCCCTGAAAGCACCGGACTTCAATCTTCGGTTCGATGCCAACATTATGCGTTTAGTGCAAGCCTACTCGTGGCTGACGCGTGCCGCCTGCCCGGGTAAGCGAGGCGCCGCGAAGAGCGCAAGATCAAGGGCGTACAAGCTGTCCTTTTATCGTCCAGGGTGTTACCGGACAACGACCCAGGGGTGTGGGCATCAAGGCAGCAAGTGCACACCAACAAGCCCGATACCAGTTTGCATGCGCACCTCCAGCGACCAAACCCGGTTTCTGCTGCGCAAGCGGCGTGGCCTTGGACGGGAGCCAGGTGCTCGGCGGCCGGCGCGCGGCTCGCTTTCACCGGGTTACTCAGGCCGAGGAGAAACGCGGGTGCTGTGGGTGTGGACTCGGACATCCCGCCGTGTTCGACGATCGCAGCCAGGTGGAGTTAGACATAGAGCAGACGTCAATGTAGCCAAGCCTGCATTTGTGTGTGGTGTGTTGAGTATAAATACATATTGCTGGTGTTCCTCGTTATGCGTGGCAAACTACGCCTACGCTTATTTATGAGCGCATCCAAGCATACCAATATATTCGCATTCACGGGTAGCGGTTTGGCCGTGTATCAAAACATTAATAAATAACGCTAACACAAGTTGAATTATAATGTCAGACCCCGTGTCCGATCCCAACCCATCCGATCATCTCGTGCGCATCGCTTCCACGCACATCCCTCCAAAGTGGACCACTCCATACAACCCTCGCAGCGAGTTCGAAGCTGTCCTCAACTTCATCGTCAAATCGCCCACGCCATTTGCATCGTGACCCTGCGGTGGTGCAGAGAGTGCAGTCACACCATGCCCGTTACACAGCACGAGCGCGGCGGCGAGCTCCCCGCGCTCACCGCGGCGGCGAGCTCCTCGCGCTCACCACGGTGGCGAACTCCGGGTTGTCCTGCATCCGCCAGTCGAAGTATCTGTCGAACAGCTCTCGGGCGGCACCATCGCCGTCGGTGGCAGCGCGTGCCGGGCCGGCCAGGAGAATCACCGCCACCACAGCGGAGGTCCACGGCACAACCATGTCGAGAGCACGCGAGGCGCACTGTCGGCCGTGCCGGGCCCGTCCAGCGAGGTTCGGCCGGCTGCCGCTGGCGGCGCCACCGGCGTCTGCCCCCGCCGGTGGAATGACCTGACGCACGTGACGCCGCAGTGCTGTACCGTTAGGAGAGTCGCAACCCGCGCTCTCGGCGATCTGTGGCTTGGTTATTTGGGTTGGAGCCCTTTCGACTAACATTGATCATCTCAGGGGTACGGGATGAAGGAGACTGGGTAACGATGGGGCAGGACTGCATGCGCCGGGGGGCCAACCACCGAGCTTAGCCCGTGCAGAGACCCTCCACGGGGTATGCGCTGGGCGCTCGGTTGGGTCTCCCTCCAGTGAGCCTCTCGGCCCAGTTGGGGCTGGCGCTGCAGCCCGCCCCGGACAAACGGGGCGTCGGGAGGATGCAGGATGAAACAAAAAGATAAGCGGGGTCGAAAGGTGCGCTGTGATTTTGACGTCAAAAGTGAAACCGATTTGGTGACGCGCTCCTGAGCATAGGGTATGACACCATAGACTGAACGACCGAAAGAGCATGACATTCACATCGTCTTGCAATGTTGCGGCGAGGCAAAGAACATGACATGCACCGAGCGAGTGTGAAAGCACGGAATCTCTGCTGCCTTAATGCTTCAGCCCGCCATTCTGTTGATGCACAAACCGCGCACGCCATGCATCACACCATAACATCACATCATGACATCACATCATCATCACATCACACACCGTGCGACCACGCATCTCTTCACAACCGAATCCCGAGAGCGCTCCCCCACTCGCGCTGCCAGTGGAAAAACATCGTTTTGTGACGGCGTTAGCGGGCTTTGACAGGTGGAGCGCCTGAGGGATGACGGGTCGCTGTCGCTTCTTCGTGTCGAACGGCCTGGCGAATGAGGTTTGCTCACTCCGTCAGTGCGTTCACTCTGTCATGTACAAGTACAAGTAGATACAATAAGGTGAAAGTAATTTGGCACCAGGAATGTGTACATTTTTATTAACGGCGTCACATGGGTGTATTTAGCATATAAGGTACAATTATAAGCGGAACAAATCACGTACGAAGCGCGCAAATGCCGGCAGTTGCAACCCCAAGCAAACAACTCGCGCCAAAATGGCCGGCTGGCGCCGTTCCCAACAGCGCGTGGCCTTCGCTCATCACAGCTATGTCGACGCTTCAGGCGCCATGAGAAGGACACTCATTTTTACGATCCCGTCATCACTTGTCGTCCATCTGGTCCTGCGGCCAACTGGGTACCCTTATGACTCGTCGGGTCCGCACCAGGCTGCCGCCGCACCTCTGACCTGACCTGACCAGACCCGTGACCGCACCAAGCCGCCCCGTCCCGCATCTGGACCACCTCTGAGCCGACCCCTGAGGTCGCGCCACCTGTTACCTCGTCACGCGCCTCTACAGCGTGACGGCGTGCGCGTGCCGCGGCAGGTGAGGGTCAGCAGCCGGCCGGTCCGATGTCGCCCGGGCCCCCTCGTCGCTGGCCGGCCGCGCCGCACCGCCCCCCGCCGGCCGAATGCTGCAGCTCAGCCGGAAGCGGCGGCCGCCTTCAGATGTCGCCGGCGGCGGACGGCTCGACTCTGGCTGCGGAGGCTCCTGCTGCAGCGACTGAAGCCGCGGAAATACAGTCCGTCTGGTCGGCCCGCCGGTGCCGGCACTGGTTGACTTTTTGACTGCGGAGAGTCGAGGGTGGCGGGTTAGCAGACCGCGGATCGCCGGTGCTCGTGACAACGCGCCGATCCGACCCGACCCGACCCGAACCATCCCGACCCGACCCGACCCGACCCGACCAGACCCGACTCGACCCGACCCGACCCGATCCGACCCGCCGCGACGCGGCGCGACACGACGCGACGCGACCCGACCCGACCCGACACGACCCGACCCGACCCGACCCGACCCGACCCGACCCGACTAGGCCCGACCCGACCCGATCCGACCCGCCGCGACGCGACGCGATGCAACCCGACCCGACTCAACCCGACCCGACCCGAGTGAGACCATTTGGACCTTCTGATTTGTTCTTGATCTTATTCAGCATACATACCACAATGTGTAGGCGAATGACGTTCGGTCACGTTTGAAATGTTAAAACATCAAATGCCAACGACTAGGCTTGATCTGCCCCAAATTAGATGTTATTGGGATACATTGCACCTATTCAGGCAAGGATTTCCAGCCACCAGAGCCCGAAACGGTTGGTCTGCGTATTATAGCGGTGAAAATTGGCAGTAAACGGAATTTTTACCCCAAATCCCTTTTCATAAGACCTACATACAGCTTTTACCTAAGTTTGCCCTACTCGACCTTGGCCTTACCGGACTCGGTTACCTTACTTTGTGTTACTTTGTCCTGCATGCACGCGTTTCATATGGCACGCACAATCACATGGGACTGCAATGCGTATAACTTCGTGCACAGGACGCATCAATTTTAATAAATGATAAGAAGCCAAGTGGAGAGCCAGGCGACCTCCCCCCTCATTTGCATTTCATAACGGACTTAGCCCAGTTTATATGAACAAACAATATTGTTTATTTCAGATGTTCGGATCACTTCTCAAACGGATCGTAATTTGGGCGACAAAGCAGTCATGCCAGTGAATAATGCCCGATTAAGATAGGCTTTATGTGACAATAATTTTTCTCTACATTTTTGTAACGTTCCAGCAAAGAAAATGTAGAAATAACTTTATTCTGATGGTCTAACTTAACATGGAAGCAGAGCCCGCGAACACCAAAACAAAAATAAAAAGTATTTCGACACAATTGTGCAGAGAACACAGCCATGACAAGCGCTACATCACGGGGCGCACACCCCGCCGTCACCCAGCCGCGGCCCCAGCGTCAGTGGCCTGGCCAGCGGCCTATGCGGCCCCAGCGTCAGTGACCTGGCCAGCGGCCTATGCAGCCCCAGCGTCAGTGACCTGGCCAGCGGCCTATGCAGCCCCAGCGTCAGTGACCTGGCCAGCGGCTTATGCAGCCCCAGCGTCAGTGACCTGGCCAGCGGCCTATGCGGCCCCAGCGTCAGTGACCTGGCCAGCGACCTATGCGGCCCCAGCGTCAGTGACCTGGCCAGCGGCCTGACGCGGCCCCAGCGTCAGTGACCTGGTCAGCGGCCTGACGCCGCCGTCCTCGGCGCCCCTCACTGTAGGCCACGCAGGGGACGCCGGTGTAGGCGTGTGCGGCGTGGTGGCAGCGGTAGGTGCTCTGGTGGCAGTGGAGCGCGTCCGGCCCCGCCCGGCCGGACCGCTGACTCCGGCTGACGTGCGCCAAGTCGTCCGCGGCCCGGCGCCGGACCGGTCCGGCCCGGCCCGGGCTCTGCACCTGCCGCAGCTGGTCTGCGGCGAGGGGGGCAGCCGGGTCAGCACGGGAAGGGGGGGACGACAGAGAGTGATGGCACTGGTGACGGCTGATGGAACTCGGACGGCACGGCCACTCCGCCAGTGCAGGGCGGAGGGAGGGATGTGGGCGTGGTGTCACCGGTGGGCTGTCGGACGGCCCGGCCACTCCGCTAGTGCAGGGCGGAGGGAGGGATGTGGGCGTGGCGCAACTGGTGGGCTGGACGAGCCGTAACAGCCAGAGGCAGCTCGGAATAAAACGGCTTTTGGGGCCGAGCAAAAATGTGTGTCGAGAAATGTGAGTTGACGGCTTTTATGTTGAGCTAACAACCTTAAATAGACCATGAGGCACTGGTTCACCCGGCGCTGTCATGCTAAAAAACAAATTCATGGACGATTTTCAATATTTTGAGCTGTGCTCACTCTCAAGATAAACCAATAGTCAAAAAAATCGGCAGAATATTACGTTAAAAAACTCGTGAATCCAGAAAGTGCTCCCAATCAGCGCAGACAATGTTACTAATAGAAGCCAAAAAATGTAAGTCAACCAAGCTCTCAGTATCACACACACAGCTCAACGTCAAAGGCTGCAAAAAATAGCACCGCGGGTGGTTAAGCCCAAAGTCATACCGCCTGTGTTGTTATATTTTGTAGTCTTTTGCCTTTAACTGTATACGGGGTGCTGGGGGATTGAATGACTGATCCTTTTAGAGTTAGTTTAGTGACTTAATGTGATTTTTTATGTTTTTACTTAGTAACTTTTCATCAGTTGAAAGCCTAGAACTTTCAGCTCACAATGCCGAGGAACCAAGAGCTGAAGGCCCTTCCTTCTTACATCAAGCGTCGATATATACAGACATGGCATCCCACCCGCAGCCCTAGACAAACTGGGTGTTTAAACACATTTCGCGCATCCTACTCCCGGACGTGAGCTACTGCCTCTTTACGGGAGGAATGGACAAAACTTGGCATAAAACTCACCTACAATGCCATGGACATGCCTTTGGACGGTATACCCCTAAAGGTGTATGCTCTACAGTGTTCACATACGGTACGGACCATTCAGGTACTGCTCGTAGTCGTTGTAGGTATGTGGACCGGTGTAACGCTCCAGGTGCCACTTGATGACGCTCAGGTTAAAGCTATCAGAGAGTCGCTTGACGAACGCCTTAGAATTGGCTTTCCTGGTGCGCATCTGGACCCGCTTCAGCTCGAGGAGGTCTTGGAGAATCCTCCTCTCCGCCTGGAACCTGTGCCGCGAAAAAGTGGTCGCGGATTGAAACCCCAGCAGCGGCTGAGTCTCGATGGCCTCTGTCCTGGCCGGCTCGTGAGATTATGACAGCGACGTCGGGTGGTGCAGGCGTCGTAAAACCCCTAACGATCATGGGGAGATGAAACCCAACGATTCAGTCAGACGTCGACGCAGCGAGCAGGGTCTTTCAGAGCAACACTGCGGCGCGGGTGTCAAGACCGTGACCACACCGCAGCCATCAGCGCGAGCGTCACGCCACACGAGAGAGGCTCAGCGGCCTCGCGCCTTCACGGACCGGGGAGAGTCACGGCTGAGAGCGGGCGGAGCTCACGAGCGCTCACCTGAGCGGGCTGGCGGCGGCTCGCGAGCTCCGCGACTGCGGGCTCCTGTCCAGTCGGACGAGGTCTCTCTCCAGTGCGCCGACCCGCCGCGCCGGCTGGAACGCTCTCGCCGAGTCCGGCCGGGCCGCGCTCGCCCTCGACGGCTCGGCCGGCGCCCGCTGACGGGAGGCGACTGGGTCCTGCTGTCCGGAACCCCCCGGATCACGCTGCCGAGCCCCGTCCAGGCCCTGCTGCTGGGGCTTAGCCGAATCCGGCTGTCCGGAGCCATCTGCGTCCGCCTGTCTAGATTCATCCGCGTCCCGCTGTCCGGATCCATCTGCGTTCCCCTGCCTGGATCCATCTGCCTCCAGATGTCTGGATCCATTTGGCAGCTGGTCTAGCAGCTCTGCATCCCGATGCTTAGGCCCATCTTGGTCTTGTTGCAGCTGTCCATCCGGTTCTGGCTGCCCGGGCCTCTTTGGACGCTGCTGCCCGGAACCATCTGGACCCCGTTGCTGAGGGCATGGCCGAGCCCCTGAAGGTTTGGACCCATCTGTGTCCCGTGGCAGCTGTCCGTTTGGTTCTCGTTGCCCGGGCTTCTTTCGATCCTGTTCCCCGGACCCAGTTGGACCCCTTCGCTGGGGCCCAGCTGGATCTCGCTGCCGGCCGGGTCCGGCAGCCGTCCCCTCCACCGGCACCGGGAGCCGGGAACGGCGGCCGGCGGCCTCAGGCTGGTCCCGGGCCCCTCACTCGCGAACTGGGCAGGGCGTCAGGCGGAGAGCCGGTGTGCTGGGGACCCGACGGGCTGGTGGGCACCGGTCCGTCCTTCCGCGCGGCCGACCTGGCCTGATCGAGGTCTGCTTCGGCGTGGGGGCTGCGAGGGGAGGTCTGGGAGGGTACACTATCCGCGGCTGGTACAGATGGAGAAACGGGGCTCTTGCTCTGATCTAGCTCCAGATCATGGGGGCCATGTTTTTCTATGCTGCGCTGCTCCGCTGGTGGTGTCGGGCCATCTGTGTGGTCTTGGCTACCCTTTCGCCGCTGCTTGACATTATCTTGATTACCTTCGATACCGTTCAGTGATGGTTTGTCATTAACCACGCCAAATTCACTTTCGAGTGATTCATGATTTGGAATTAATGAAACATCACTGCCACTTTTTCCCACATGGTTAATGTACTTTTGATTATAACTCGTTTTCGTGTGCACTTCAGCCACAGTGAACACTACCTCACCCTTACCCATGTCAGTGTCATGATCGCCATCTGCGCTCGGCACCGTCTTCTCCTGAGCCTCCACTATCGCGCGCAGCCCCTGCTCCGCGTGCCGTCTGACCGTCTGCTCCTCGCTGGCGATACCGGAGTCGGTCCGTACGGACACCTCCTTCTCGCCGGCGCTCACCTTACGCTCGCCCTGCTCTGTCTTTGTCCTGTCCTTGGCCGGGTCCGGGTGCGTCTCGCTCAAGCCCGACGGGCCACCCGCCGCCTCCGCGTCGGCCGACGGCCGGTCGGAGCGCCACGAGCTCAGCGACTCCGAGTCTGACTCGGAGTGGAGCGGCGTGCCGGCGTGCCGCCGCCGTCCCCTGCCGCGCCACTCGCCGCGCTCCTCGGCCCGCCGCCGGCTGCGGTGTCGGTCCGAGGGCGGCGACTGGCGGCGCCCGCCCTCCCGCAGCCAGGCGCGCTTCCTCGGAGCTGCGGTAGTGGCGGCGGCGGCGCCGCGGCCGTTCTGACATCACGCTGCCGGAACGGCGCGAGCGCCAGCGCTCCTCCGAGTCCTCGCTGGAGCGGCGGCGGTGGCGGTAGCGGCGCGGACGGTCGGACGCCACAGCTGCCCGCCCTGCGCGGCCCCCGCAGGGTGCGCTCCGCCGACTCGTCGCTGGAGTGGTGACGGTGGCGGCGGTGGCGGCGATGGGGACGCTCCGACGCCACGCTCGCCGCAAGCCGGGACCGCCGCCTCTCCTCAGAGTCGTCGCTGGAGCGTTGGCGGTGGTGGCGATGGCGGTGGGGTCGCTCCGAGACCATGCTGCCCGAGCGCCGCGAGCCCCACCTCTCCTCAAACTCATCGCTGCTGTGGCCTCCTCGGCGGTGGCGCCGGTGCCTCCTCCTGCCGACCTTCCGGTCCTCGCCGTCCTCACCGGAGGAACGACGCCCAAGCGTCGGCTCACTGCGCCAGCGGTCGTCCTCGCCGCCCTCGGCGGGACCGCGCCGGGCCTCCTCCCGCTCCCGGCCGTCGCGACGTCGCTGCCCCGCCGGGCCTCGTCCCTCGTTCTCGCCACGGCGCTCGTCCTCGTCCGTCTCGTAGCGCTCGTCCACGTAGCGCTCGTTGCGCTCTCGCCGCAGTCGGCGGCGCACCAGCTCCACAGTGTGCACGTCATCCTCACTCTCCTCCCGGATCAGGGTGTTGGTGTGACGCGGCCGGCGGGGCGCGGCGTCCGGCGCCGGCTGCTCCGGAGAGGCCGCGTCGCCGTCATGGTTGTGGCGGATGTGCACCTCCTGCGTCTGGCGCCGCTCCCTGTGCCGCAGCCGTCGCGGAGGCGTCGATGTGCCGCCGCCGGCCGCCGCGCTCGCCGACGGCTGCAGCTCCGGCATCTCCACCTGTCGAAGAATGAAGCGTCTCGAGCACGCGACCGGCGCAGGCGCGAGACAGCGACGTGATCACTTGCCGGCCGCCCGGGGATGCTTGTGGCGGCAGCTGGCGTCCGGAGACAACAGGACACCGTGTGGATGACGACAAAATGGGGTCTGTCACGGTTTAACTTCATAGTTTCGACTCGTTTGATCGATTACCGTCACTGTCAGACTGATTGGTTCGGTGTAAACATGGCGTGCGTGAATCGCCTCAGCCAACATTAGTCGTGAATAATTTGGGTTCCCCACGGAAATCGGCGCCCAGTTATAATTAGCGATTCCTACCTCACGCAGTTGAATTTTTCCACTTTTTCCAACGTTACATAGTTTTCACATAATTTTATCCCATTCACTCAGTTCTGACATGCAGCTACTGCCGAACCCGCGCTGACCTGTACGCCCATGTTCTCCGTGCTACGTCGGTCCGTCTGCGCCTCGCTGTCGGTCGGCGGCCTGGTGACGTCACTGGTGCGGCCGATGACGTCATTCCCTGGTGTGCGAGCTGCCGAGCCGTTAGGGCGGCGTGTGATGGCCGGCAGCAGCGGCCGGCCTTGCGTCAGCAGGTGCGGCAGAGTGTCCGCCGACAACACGGCCACCTCCTTCACCATCGTGTCGCTTGAGGGCACGCGGAGAGGACGTTACAAAAGCGCGAGGGTGAAGCGCATTATGACATTAGTGGTGACTGGTGCACATGGAGGAAGCAAATTGCGTTGAAGGTCATGGAAAGGACTTGATCACCCGCTTCGATCGAGGTCAATCACGATTTAATGTAACTGGAGGCCATGTTTGTGCGATGTACAAAAAGGTTCGAAAAATAAATTGCGCCCAGCGTTAGTTTTATGCAATGCCTGATTTGGTTTTGTAAATAGAGCATGATGCATGTGCCCCTGTTGGAGTCATTATATATGGAGAATCGAAACTGAACGTCGCATTGCTAAGAAATGAGTAAACATTGTGGATGGATTGCATGTTGTAAGCCAACAAAAGTAAGGACAAATGTCGCAAAAATACCTTCAACACTTGGTGTTTTTTTCTGGGAATTTTGTTTTTGTGCACTGTCACTTTTCTTGTTCTACTTTCCTCCCAAAAACTATTCCGTGCGTCGTGTGTTTTGTAACACTCTTCTTTCGAAAACTATTCCGTGTAAAGGTCCACAGGTATGTGAAACCTTTTCGACCATTATTGCGGACGATACGCGGCCTGAGCACTTAAAAATATGTCAGTGGCTCTTAGCACCACCTGTGATTTAGTGACGTGCTGATGCTAACTTAATGTTTCCTTGCTGACACTGACCACAGCTACCCAAAGTGCTACGTATCTTCCAAGGAGGGAGCACTTATGACCCTAAGCGGTCGTGGCTGAGAGTAGATAAACCCCAGGTGCTGATGGATTAGGGACGTTGTACGCCGCACACTCCGATTCAAACGAAGACATTCAGTGACACTCGGTGACTCTAAAATATGTTATTACAAGATTTCCCCAGCAGTCTCGAGGGAAGTTCACTCATTACATGCTGAGGCGACCAGACGTGGCAGTCTCGGCTCGGACCCCCCTATTGACATATCACACAATATGAGAGACAGTCAGCAAACGTATGTGTTGCGCTCGGCAGGGCATGCCACCAGCACCCGGAAACGCTGTGCGTGGCAGGACAATCTCATGCTGCTGCCTCAGCCGAGTTCATTTGGTCCAGTGTTGCTGCGACCAGCGAGTGCCGAGTGCTCGGTCACACTCCTGCACAGTTACTTCCGCCGCGCAGACGACCTTCGGCTGAAGCGTGGCTGTTCAGGTAATTCATGGTTGGTGGCAGATCGCCGATCGCGCGCGGGTTTTTGCACCGACAAAATCCGCAAATTTGCAGCGGCTCGGACCTTAGGCTATTTTGACCTGAACATTGCAAAGCGTGCCAATACTACGGGTGGTCATTGGCCACTATGTGTTGGGTTTTACGCCCGTGTCATTTTGACGTCTCCATCTTACTTGGTTTGGGTGGTAGCCTGTCGGATGCAAGATCAGTTTCGAAAAAGACGCGATATTGGCAGCCTGCCGATCGTTTGTTGGCATCGTTATGAGGCGGGCAGCGTTGAGCTGCGGGGTGATGTGCTGACGCGCATGCACCTCGTCCACGCCGCTGGTTGCATGGGGCTGCCTGCTGGGACTGCTGAAGTCTGACACCATCCCTCCGTCCCGTAACCACCGTGCCGGTTTTTCTCTGCACGAGCTCACGTGCGCCGCCGCTCACACCGCCCCACGGGATCGTCAGTGCGATTGTCCGTCTTCTGCCGCCCCGAAATGGGCTGATTTCTTTTCGGTGTGATCCCTAGTTGCCAAGACAAGGGTCCGATTTTCGCCCGCCATTTGGCCATCTTGGCAGTTTACGATGTTTTGGTAAGCCATGTTGGGCTAATGGGGAACATTGACAGTTGCCACGCGCAGCACGGCACGCTGAGCAGAGCCACATTCTACCGGAATACACTGTACGACCGGACCTGCGAGTTTAATGATATTTCAAAACTGTAAGAAAAGCCCAATGGCTCACTATAAGCCTTAGAAACTGTTACACTGACGCCAATTTGTGTGATTTATAATGCACATAAAATACACTGATGCCAACAACTGGCATAGGTGCAAGCACGCCTGGCGCGAACATTTTTACATGAGAGCTGCAAGCTGGTGAGTATGTTGATATACTTATATGCACGAACTAATGACATTTTACCTCAAGACCTTTGCGGTTGAACGCCAATTGCGCGTACTCTCACTGAACTGACAATTTCAAAATGCCGCTGATAACTGATTAAGACTTCACCCTCCGCGGAGAGTTTGATGACCCCTACCCGGAGTCGTTGACCTGAGGCGGTGACCTGAGGTCTGTGAGTGCGCTGGCCGACGCTCCTCCGTGCAGCTGGAGGTACTTGGCGCAGCTGCGGCTGCCCCTGCTCAGAGCCGAGTCCAGGGGTGTCATCAGCTGGCCGGTGCTCGACCGCATCAGAGGGTTCACTTGGGCGTGCAGGTCCATCAGCACCTGAAGCGCGCACAGGCATGCACATGAGGCAGAGGATGGACATCTTCCCGTCGCCCCGTCGCCTTGGTCTGGTCCTCCCATCTCAGATGGAGACACACATAGGGATGAATCCCGTCAACTCTCGCTAACCAATCGAAAGGAGAAGACGACTTTCTCGACATTATCTTCCATGGGCGGAGTCCGGCGTGCCCTCGTGGTTGCGTGTCGCGAGTCTGCATGAACCCCACCAACCCACCCTGCACGAGGCTTTAAGTCTCCGCCTTCCCATTCTGCCATGAAGCTGCGGCTTACTGACACTATTTGCAAAAGTTTGGCTGCACGAGCGCTTCTTGAGGTAGCTCAATAACCTACTACACAGATGCTGTGATTAAGCTGTTTTGCAAGCAGTGATGAAACCTTAAACAGTGATAAAAGTGGCGACTTCGACGCCACTTTTATCCCTTCTTATGGACTTTGTGGTACATCGTGTGCATGAGGTGATCGTGCAAACGACTACGTCATCAACCAGAACGATAAATATAGTTTAATGCAACACAAGAGCCTTATGTATTTGAGCACCGGAGCACGCAATGCAAATATTTCAATGGGCACCTGTCACGTTGGGAAATAATCTAGCCTATGCTGTCGATCAGCGCCTCTATTCGCGTTTAATAAACCCTGTCTGCGCGATAGCGTGGCTCATTCATGGAAGCGGATCACTTCCATTGTTATCAGTCTGCACGCAAACAAACAACCTGAAAACCGCAGCGAGGTCCAATGTGAGCCTGTTTCTCCATCTCTCCGCTAGATGTCTCCCCACGTGCCGGACCCTGCCGAGCATTACCTTGCACATCTCGACGTTGTTGGTCATGGCGGCCGTATGCAGCGGACACCTGCCCTCGTTGTTGGCGTGGTTGACCGACTCCGGGCGCTGCTGCAGCAGCCACCTGCGGACGGCGGCTCGGTCGGAACACGAGACCTCGGTCTCGCGCGCCGCACAGGCATGGCGTGGGACCGCGTTGCGGCGCGGCGGGCTACATGGTGCGACAAAAAAAGCGGTGTAAGTGCGGCCGCCTGGCATCTATATTTGTATGTGTAGTTGTTGATCTGCTGTTTTGCTAAGATCTACCAAACGCATAGACGATGGCGGCTGCAAAATGCTATCGAGGGATCTCAGTTTCATCATGCCCATTTATTTGTTAATGTCTCTTAATTTATCAACTTTACATAAGTACTTGCATCGTATTTCTGTTGTGGTCTTTCCGACCGGTAACTCTGCGGACTTACTTCCTTTCGGCCGCATCCCCTGTCCTTGCAACCTCATGTACGCTCGCAGCAATGCGAAAGGGATGCTCACGGGCTCTTTCGCCACTCAGCTTTGTTTATTTCCATCGCTATTTGAATCACTTTTTGTTTATACTGTGCCTTTGCGAGATCTGGTTTCACTCATATGGTTATTCGGTAACCTGACAGCTCACGATGGTAATTTCATGGCCAACGTCAAAACCCATGCAATGTGGGAGAGCTACCGTAACCGTTCGTACCTAACGCTGCACGGTAGCTCGAAATGTCATGTACGTCCTTGGAAACAAACAGATGAAATGGGTTCTTTGGTCTTTGGCGCTTTTCCTTGATCGTAACGTTGGTTGTAAAAAAACATAGTTTCAAGACAGATGACTTCCAGCGGCATTCACGTAAGGCTCAGCGTAGGTGATGAACGATCACCAGGCCATGACCTGACGAACGGGTCTATGCCGCCCCGCTGGCCCGACCTGAGCTGACCTGACCAGCTCCTTTCTGCCGGACCGGACGGCCTCGTGAAGCGGCAGGTCCCCCCTCACGTTGCGGATGCCCAGGCTGGCGTTGTATCGAGCCAGCATCTTCACCGTCTCTATCTGGCCCTTCGCAGCGCCGCAGTGGGCCGGCCTAAAGAACACGACGGCGGTGGTCAGCTGTGCAAGAGAAAGCAACGATGACTAGAATGAGCATGCTTTCTTTTGTTTACAACATGGAGCAAAAAAATTTCAAGTTGTCGCTTGTGACCCTACTGTCCCTGGCTAGTGGTCACCCATGTGCGACCCAAGTCACATCCTACTTCATTGAACATTTACTACGGTTCTGGTGCTACGCCAGGCATTTCCCTGTGTCCCTTGGGTCGCTGCTGCCCCTTTTAACATAGGCATGTACTTACAAAATTGACGCCGTTCCCGGATACTCCCCAGCGCCCCGTAGTCCTGACGTCCCCGGACACTCCCGAGCGCTCTGCGGTCCTGGCGTCCCCGGACACTCCCCAGCGCCCCGCAGTCCTGGCGTCCCCGAACACTCCCCAGCGCCCCGCAGTCCTGGCGTCCCCGAACACTCCCCAGCGCCCGCAGGTCCTGGCGTCCCCGAACACTCCCCAGCGCCCCGCAGTCCTGACGTCCCCGGACACTCCCGAGCGCCCCGCAGTCCTGGCGTCCCCGAACACTCCCAGCGCCCCGCAGTCCTGGCGTCCCCGAACACTCCCCAGCGCCCCGCAGTCCTGGCGTCCCCGAACACTCCCGAGCGTCCCGCAGTCCTGGCGTCCCCGAACACTCCCCAGCGCCCCGCAGTCCTGGCGTCCCCGAACACTCCCGAGCGCTCTGCGGTCTTGGCGTCCCCGAACACTCCCCAGCGCCCCGCAGTCCTGGCGTCCCCGAACACTCCCCAGCGCCCCGCAGTCCTGGCGTCCCCGAACACTCCCGAGCGCCCCGCAGTCCTGGCGTCCCCGGACACTCCCGTGTCTCCCATGTGATACCCTGGCACTTCTGTACCTCCCTTGCGGTCCCCGGCCACTTGGTGCCTCAGTTGTCGTCACTGGATGCTTACTTGCGCCCTCTGCGATCCCCGGGTTCTCATGCACGTCTCTTGCATTCTCAGTGTACTTGCGTGGGATGCACGCCCCTTTCGGTCCCAGGGTCCTTACGCACGCCCCTTTCGGTCCCAGGGTCCTTACGCGCGTCCCTTGCGATCCCAGAGTGCTCACGTGCGTCCCTTGCGGTCCTGTCGGTTGGGCTCGGCGCCGCTCCGGAGCAGCAGCTCGGTGCAGTCGGCGTGGCCCAGCGTGACGGCGTAGAAGAGGGCCGTGCAGCCGTTGCTGTCCATCACGTCCACGTCGGCGCCGCACAGCGTGACCAGGGTGTCGATGCAGTCCGTGTGTCCCCGGCTGGCCGCGCAGTGCAGCGCTGCGGCAGACGGGCGTCGGGCCGCACTGATGCGCGCGCCGTCGGCTCGGTGCAGGTACAACCGGCGCCGCACACAGACGCGCCAGCGTTATTCAGCCGGGACTCGTGAGCGGGTACATGCAGGGCATTATGTTCGTTATTAGCGCTTGATATACGATGTAAGCGGGCGTGAAGAGACAAGAGGTAAATACACGATAGCTGTCGCGTGTTACGGTTGAAAGGAGGGCAGAAAGCAACAGCCGTCCGTGTAATTAGACCCGAACGGCACCTTCAGTAACGAAATGTTCAAAAGCATTGTTGACCTTTCGGTAAAGTCTTGCATTCATACCGGTCACTCGGACTGACAACGTGCGTCGTGCTCGGCAGGACCATTCATCAAACGGTGCTTCTCCTTCGCGCTTCTCCGCACGCGTGTGTCGCGTGCCACGCGTGTCAGTGTGTTCAGTGTGTGTCTGCCCGCGGGCCCGAGCGTGTGTAAGCGCGCGCCGGTGTGCGTACGGGCCAGGCGCAGCGGCGGCCCCGCGCGCGCTGCGTGCCCAGAGGGCAGGGCCGGGTCAGCCTCACCGGTGAGGCCGTCCTTGTCGGCGGCCGCCACGCTGGCTCCGGCGTTCACCAGGCTGACCAGCGCGTCCGAGCTGCCTGAGGGACAGTACGTCTTTGACGGCCGCGTCTCTGCAGGGTAACGGCAGCCCGTCAGCGGCTGGCTCAAGCTCGACGGCGGAGGTCGGAGACAGCCGAGAGCGCCACCGGGAAAACCCTTAGCTATAGGCGCGTTTTGCACGCTCACATTGATCCCGTGGACTCGTATTCCACTGTGCAATTACCTATTGTATCTGGGGCTAAGACTACATTCCTTCGGTGAAGGCAACACTCATAGCTGGGAAAATTAATCGCATTTCCACACGTGCATAACCGGTCCTTGTGGCCTGTAGTGCTCTTCAAAACATCATTTGATTATGCATTCAAGTACATTACACGTAGGCCCTCTCCATGGAAAGGTCCTTTGAAACATACCACAACCACCGCAATTTCAACTTCCATATCTAAGTGAGAGTGTAAGATATTCATAAAAGGGATATAAGACGAGCATCGCTGTAGAACACAACCCCACGCGCGGGTACTAAACAGACCGCGTGGAAGCAATTGCGAGCGCATGATGAAACCATCCAAAGGAGAGCATTCAATAAGCGGAGACGGCACCATTTGACCTTTACGTCATTCACAATCAATACCCGTTGCCGTGGCCGCCAGTGAGAGCGGTGGCCGGCCGCCTGCCCTCACCGGCTGAGGCGGCCCAGAGCAGCGGCTGACGGCCGTCGTGGTCCACCACGTGCACGTCCACCCCCGCGGCCAGCAGCCGCCGCAGCGCCAGCAGGCCGACGCGCACGTCCGTCGCCATTTCTGATGGCACGACCGCGGCGTCAGCTTACCAGACAGCGAGGCCGGATCCAGCCGTCGCGTGTTTCGCCCCAGTTTTAATCGACGGACTTCGGCCTGAGAGCGAAGAATGTAAGCCGTCTCCTAACGGCCCAAGTCATCAGAGCTTCCGAGACCCGTGAAGGCAAAGCCTTCCGGCACACATACACGTCATTACACTCAAAACGACACGGTAATCCTTTGTGCCAACCGAGCTGATGCGGCAGCGAGTCCTCGTCACAGGTATGGCAAGCGCCTGCGCTGAATGCATGGAAGCCTGAGCGAAAGTCCATCTCTCCAGTGATTACTGCACTGCAGGGGCGTCAGCAGCACGGGTGGCGTGGACGGCTGCAGGTCAGCGGCATTCCTCACTCACACCACACAGCGCTGTGGGGCGGCGCCTCCGCACCTGAGTTAGGGCCGCACATCTGGGCGGCGTAGTGGATCGGGTAAGCGCCGTGGATGTCCGGGGTGGACGCGTTGGCGCCGGCCTCCAGCAGCACGTCCAGCAGGTCCAGCTCGCCGCACACTGTCGCGCGCACGGCAGCGGGGTGGTGTTACCGGCGATGGTGGGCGGTCGGGGCCGGGTCAGCACAGTGACATGAGGACACGGTCATGCTTTATGACGACGCTCATGAGCTCTTTTGTCAACCATTTGTTCGATATTAAAAATCTTACTAGTGGGTGTCTCGCGTGAACGAACGAGTGGGCGAGCGAGTGTAAATAACCTGTGGAATAATGTACGATAAGATCTAGTGCGCCTCTATCTGTGACCCCGAATCCAGCCTGTTTGCTTTGCGTCATGGCGTGCCTTATATGTGGCCTAATGGGCAGCCAGTGCGCCTAATGTGGTGCAATATAGGTTCATGTACCTGATGTACATTCACAGTCCAGTGTGTCTGACCTGTGGCCCAGTGGACGACCGCGGGTGTCTGACCTGTGGCCTAGTGGACGGCTGTGGTTGTCTGACCTGTGGCCCAGTGGACGGCCGCGGGTGTCTGACCTGTGGCCCAGAGAACGACCGTCGATATCTGACCGCGGCTCAGTCTGTCTGGCCTGTGGCCCAGGGGACGGCCGTGGGTGTCCTGGCCTGTGGCCCAGGGGACGGCCGTGGGTGTCTGACTGCGCTTCATTTTGTCTGACCTGTGGCCCAGGGGACGGCCGTGGGTGTCTGACTGCGCTTCATTTTGTCTGACCTGTGGCCCAGGGGACGGCCGTGGGTGTCTGACTGCGCTTCATTTTGTCTGGCCTGTGGCCCAGGGGACGGCCGTGGGTGTCTGACTGCGCTTCATTTTGTCTGGCCTGTGGCCCAGGGGACGGCCGTGGGTGTCTGACTGCGCTTCATTTTGGTCTGGCCTGTGGCCCAGGGGACGGCCGTGGGTGTCTGACTGCGCTTCATTTGTCTGACCTGTGGCCCAGTGGACGGCCGAGTGCCGCTCGTGGTCCCTCCAGTCCTTGTCAGCGCCCCGCTCCAGCAGCAGAGTCAGCAGCGGCTGCTGCCCACTGATGACGGCCAGCAACAGCGGGCGTCAGCCCGTCCTCGTCGGCGGCGTCCAGCAGGTCGGGTCGAGCGTCCAGCAGCAGGCCAGCGCAGCCAGCACCTGACGCGTCCGCGCAGCGGTGCAGCGGCGTCCGTCGGTGCCCGTCCAGCTGCTCAGCCGCCCCCGGCTGGCGGTCAGCACGGGACGGGGCTATAGGGGGGCTACCTTAGGGCGCGGCTCTGTTCATGGCCGGCTTTGGTTAAGGTCGGCTGCGCTGTATGTGCATTTGCTGCTTGCTATCGAAATATACTGTGCTGTTGATACGGACATGCCAGTGGATCATCAACTATGCAGGTTCTGTATCGAGGGCGGCCAGTGCCGGTCACGCTACGCTAGAGGACACTTATCGCCATAGCAGCATTTGATAACGGGCCACTCATTAGGTGGTCCAATCAAGTGGTCAAGGGGGTTCGGTGCCGAGCAGGGCATAGCGGTCCGCCCAGTCGATGGTCCCCTGGGGTCCAGCGGTCCCCGTGGTCCCATCACCTGGCTTCCTAGGATCCGTTGCACCTCATTCACGTCGTCCCTCAGGCAGGCGCGCATCAGGGGTGAGACCCGCTCGACCGAGGCCGCCGTGGCCGCCTGCTCCGGCGCCGCGGCCTCCTCGTACCGGGCCGGCATCTCGGCCACCGTTGTCATGGCGACGCCTGTCGGTAGCCAAACAAAGCCGGCCGTCGGTGGTGGGGATACGAATGTGGGTCAAACGATACGGGCAGCAGGTCATTGGGGCTGTTGCACACCCGGGGAATACGTCCATTCCAGGCGGCATCGGTCTATTTGAAAAGTTTGGCCATCGGTGATGCATCCAAATTGTGTTTGGCTGGTCATCGACAATGAACTCATCCACAATGGCAACCCTGACACTGAAATGCTTGAAACGTGATCAAATGATCCCGTAAAATCAGCAGTGACGCCGCAGCGATCTCTACACCTATAGAGCGGCGGCGGTGGACTGGCAATCACACCCTTGTTAACTATCACTGCGGTACAATCGTGCGTTGGGTTCGCAACAGTTGTCCGCCTTATTGACAAATGAAGTGTTAATAGTGGCGCATGTGAAGGAAATCGAGTCTCAATGTCTCGGTTTCGTTTGGACTTCATACCAGGCCCCGCGCAACGCCCAAGGCTGTTTTGTAGATCCCTCTGTGCCGGCATCGTAACAATTCTACCGCGTGCATTTCCGCCTCTGTGGGTACATTCAGGGATGCGTCATGTGCGTGATCATGCGTTCTTAACACGCAACCGACGTCAGCACCAAAGACTGCAGAAAGTTTGCTTCGGAACCGCAGTTATCTGCACCAGACGAAGGGGGCGGGAGGGACGTTTTGTGCCGAGGACTGGCGACCTCAAGGCGGTCCAGTCTGCTGTGCGTTCCCAGCCCGGCGCGATCGACTGGGGTGGGAGCAGCGCCATTATCGACCACACACCGACCGGCCAAAACATCCTGCTGCTCTGGTGCACAGGACCGGGGCCGAACATCCCGCTGCTCTGATGCACAGGACCGGGGCTGAACATCCGCTGCTCTGATGCGCATGACCGGGGCCGATTATCCTGCTCCTCTGATGCACAGGACCGGGGCCGATTATCCTGCTCCTCTGATACACAGGACCGGGGGCCGATTATCCTGCTCCTCTGATACACGGGACCGGGACTGAACATCCTGCTCCTCTGATGCACGGGACCGGGACCGGACATCCTGCTCCTCTGATGCACGGGACCGGGACCGGACATCCTGCTCCTCTGATGCACGGGACTGGGGCCGAACATCCTGCTGCCCTGATGCACAGGACCGGGGCCGATTATCCTGCTCTTCTGATGCACAAAACCGGGGTCAAACAACCTGCTGCTCTGATACGCAGGACTCCAGTCGAACATCCCGCTGCTCTGGACACAGAGGATCGTACTATTCTGCTGTATAAATGGGGCAGAATTTTCTGCTCCTCCGATACAACGGGAAGAAAATGTCCTCTCCGGGTACGACAGCACGTAATAGCGTAGTCCATGGCAACACATACGGGACGTGGCATTTTACGGGTTCAGATATCCAACCGGCATAGGATATAATCCCCCGAAACCACAGACCAAACACAACATCCTCCTCCGATGCCTAGACCGAACACAGCATCCCCTCCGATGCCCCGACCGAACACAGCATCCCTTCCGATGCCTCAGACCAGACATAACAGCCTCCTCCGATGCCCCGGCCTAACACAGCATCCCCTCCGATGCCTCAAACCAGACATAACACCCTCCCTCGGGGGCACAGCCCGGACGTGTCATCCATCCCCTTTTACACACACGTACCGAACATACCGGCCGCTTCCAAAACACACACCAGACAGACCATGTTGCCCGAACACGGACCAGACCCCCGCGCTTGAACATGTAAGTACGATTTCAAAGAACTTGCTTGTAAACGCCTGACGGTCAATACCAGGATAAGCTGTTTGCATAATTTATTTCGTGATATACCATAGAACACTTGTCATGTCACGGACAACTGACGAAAGAGCAGTATACTTATTGCGTGACCTCGTGCCCCCCACTATGATTGATTCATGATGGAATGCAATTATCCCCTGCTGTCTGAAATGCCGTTGCATGATGCGTGCGACGGTCAGCAATTAGCAAAAGAAGGCTCAGCGACACGGCACTGGTTGGCAAACTACTGCGGCACATTGTTAGGCGCACGCTCATGCAGTCTATCATGACGACTGCATCGACGCTATTATGCGCACTTTATATATATATATATATATATATATATATATATATATATATATACATGATTAATTTTTCATCACTTGCGCTCGTAGCTCAACCAGCTAGCAGAATGTTTGAGGCTCAGTCGAATGGCCCAGCTGGTTATTTAAGACCGGTTTGATGTTACCGTTAGACCGTAATGTGCAGTAATCACGATCTGATGATGACAGTGAGGACGAACTTTCCGACGTGAGCATGTCGTCGTGAGCACGGATGCTGGGCCTTAAAGCGTCAGTGGCCACTGGGCCAGGTGTCGTGAGTCTAGGCTGCAAGCAGCATCACAACGCAACCGGAGTACTCTTTCCAGATCGATTTTATATCGAACCACCGCCTGTCTACCCCGCACTGCCCTGGAGTTTAACACCACCTTTGACAGCCTGTCAATCCAGTGCTTTCCGATCGATTTCAAATCAAATCATCGCCTGTCTACACACGGCGTCTCTCGTTCGGTTAAGGGCTTATTGCCAAAGCGTGCCTCCCACCCCTGACCCGCACCTCGCCGTCGGGGGCGTGACTGAAGGCCCCCATCATCAGTCGGCGGGCCCAGCGTGTGTAATTGGCCTCGTCGGCAGCCTGCCCTCTCCCACCGCACCCGCCAAACCGCCGCCAGAACGCACGCACTGTGTGTCTCGCTGGTCACACGGTCAACGCCGGAATGCAGGAGATGTTACGATGTCGAAGACCACAGACGTTATGCGTGCCGGTGAGTGAGCGGTTGCGCTTATTAGCGGCGCGTGGTCACGCCCAGCATGGTTTTACATATGCACACACATTTACTCGGGATCTCTGCTCCAGCCCGCTCCATGAGATGGTCACATGCATGCCACCCCTGTAACGTTTCGTTCTAGGCCAGTTAGCGAGCCTCTTAATCAATAGCGGCGGCGCTCGGCCCCCACCCTCGCTCGGCATACCCTGGGTCGTGGGGGTGTTTCGCGTGCCTCCGGGCCAATGGACGGACCGCTACCCGACACGTGGATCAATAGGATCGCACTCGTGATCCGAGTCTGTTTGCGAGGCCACATTCCACCGGACGGGTCAGCGCTGTGAGTCGCCAGTCGGTCTCCAAGTTACGCTTTTTTTCGGCGAGGAACTTTTGCGACTTTTTGCTGCTTCGGGGTCTTTATTGATCTTCCGTCACGTGCTCAGGGAGGCGGAAGTTCTCGCGTTCTGTAACGTACCGACGAAACGCATGATGCAGCTGAGGAAATCCCGGAGGAATCTTGCAATCTTATCTGCCCGGTATCTAAGCTTAAAACGCGCCATGGAGCGCGTAGCCATGCTTTTCCCCACTGAACGATCACGCCTTTTGAAACATTGCCGTGTCCAGTCCGACCATGTCGACCAAGTGCGGTTAATTGCTGCCCGTTTGGGTCGGAGATAGAGGACACAATTGTTATACAGGCAGTGCTGGAGTCTGGCCTTCTTTTACGTGGAGTGATCTAATTTTCAGAAAATCAATGAAATATAATATCGATAAAAGGAAATCAATAGGTCAATGTTAAAGGAGCATAGTAGCCATGCGGCTGCAGGTGATCAGCGGTGCTGCACGGTCCGCCATTCCCTTCTCTGCCGTCTTCACCAATTTCTTATTGGTAAAGATCTATGCAGGCTCTTACTCAGCCTATAATTCGGCTCATAGTTTGGACCTCTGGCACCCAATTCAAGTCGACATGAGTTATTTCCCTCTTCACTGGTTTGTCGTCTGTAGTGCTGTATGCAGGCTCTTCTACAGCCCATGAATGGCGCACCGTTTCGGCCGCTGCAACCCAATTCGAGTCAACCGGAACCATACCAGGTACTAAGTTTTGTTTCAGGGTCAGAAATGGTGTCCATCCAAGTGTGTTGTACGCCTTTATTATCAGAAGCCTGATAAACATCATGTGCTGCGAATCGGAGTCTATTCCGCTGGAGCTGAATCAGACACTGGCATGCATGAGATATGCGTCAACACTGCATGGCTGGAATTCAGTATCTGTCTAATTCACATTGCTCATCCGTCTTACATTAAAGGACGTTGATGACGTGAAAGGAATCGCGTGATCCACCCACGCTTCGTACTCAGGATCCCCCGACCCTAGCGGTTTCTAAGTCAGGTAACCACCTGGTACTGGCCATTTCGAAAGCTACGAAGAGAGGCCGGCTCACAAACTAATTAGGTAATCTGGACAACAAGTGTTTTCTTAACGATGGATTCCGGCGTTTCCAGACGCGCACTCCTATTTTCCTGATCGTATCAGGGGTAATACCCACTGGTACTGAACGTGTCGGCGCTAACATCTTCTTACTGCTGACTGTGCCGATATTGCCACCCCTTTGTTACTGACCACACCACTGGTGTTACTCCTCTGCTACTGGCCAAGTCGGTGATGCACTCATCTGCTGCTGACCATCCCAATGGTGCCGTTGCTCGCTACAGACTGCGTCGATGGTGCTGCTGCTCTGCTACTGACCGTCGATGGTGCCGCCGCCCTGCTACTGACCGTCGATGGTACCGCTGCCCTGCTACTCACCGTGCCGCTTTTACCATTTATTCGCTACTGACCTCACCCGTGGTGTCACCCTCTGCTGCTAACCATATTAGTGTGGTATCACTGCTCTGCTACAAACCGTGTCGATGCTACCACTCATCTGCCGCTTAACACATCAGTGGTGTCACTACTCTGCTACCAGCTGTGTCCATGTTACCACTTCTCTATAAATAACCGTGTCAGTAGTGTCACTATTCCGCTACTCACCGTGTCGCTGGTGCCTCTCTTCCACTAATGTCCGCATTCCTGGTGTTACCACTCTCCTACTTGCCGATCCGGTGTCATCAACTCCCTGCCACTGACTATCTTGGTAGTGCTACCCTCTGCTACTGACCGTGTCGCTGGTGTCAATGCTCTGATACCGGTGGAACAGGTAACACCGTGCCGGTGTCACCACTGTTACATTTCTCATTTCACGTATCAGGTACTGACCATGTCGACGGTGCCACTACTCTGTTACTAACCTTGTCGGTATTACCACTTTCCTGCAGCTGAACAGCACCGCTGTTGTCACTTCGCTGCTATTGACCGCATCGGTATTCCCCGTTATTGACCGTGTCGATGTTGCCGCTCCGTTACCTCGACCGTGTCGATGTTGCTGCTCTGTTACCTCGACCGTGTCGATGTTGCCGCTCTGTTACCTCGAACGTGCCGATGTTGCCGCTCCGTTACCTCAACCGTGTCGATGTTGCCGCCCTTCTATCTCAAACGTGTCGAAGTTGCTGCTCCGTTACTTCGACTGTATCGATGTTGCGACTCCTATGCCACTGACCGCGTCACTAGTGATATTCTTCTGCCCCTCGCCATGTTGCTGGTGCCGCTGCTCTGCTGCTCAGTGCGTCGCTGGTGCCGCTGCTCCACTGCTCATCGTGGCGCTGGTGCCGCTGCTCCAATGCTCACCGTGTCGCTGGTGCTGCCGCTCTGCTGCTCACCGTGTCGCTGGTACCGCTGCTCCACTGCTCACCGTGTCGCTGGTGCCACTGCTCCACTGCTCGCCGCGTCGCTGGTGCCGCCGCTCTGCTGCTCATCGTGTCGCTGGTGACGCTGCTCCACTGCTCACCGTGTCGCTGGTGCCGCTGCTCCACTGTTCACTGTGCCACTGGTGCCGCTGCTCTGCTGCTCATCGTGTCGCTGGTGCCGCTGCTCTACTGCTCACCGTGTCCCTGGTGCCGTTGTTCCACTGCTCACCGTGCCGCTGGTGCCGCTGCTCTACTGTTCACCGTGTCGCTGGCGCCGTTGTTCCACTGCTCACCGTGTCGCTGGCGCCGCTGCTCCACTGCTCACCGTGTCGTTGGTGCCGCTGTTCCACTGCTCACCGTGTCGCTGGTGCCGCTGCTCTACTGCTCACCGTGTCGCTGGTGCCGCTGTTCCACTGCTCACCGTGTCGCTGGCGCCGCTGCTCCACTGCTCACCGTGTCGCTGGTGCCGCTGTTCCACTGCTCACCGTGTCGATGGTGCCGCTGTTCCACTGCTCGCCGTGACGCTGGTGCCGCTGCCCTGCTGCTCACCGTGCCGCTGGTGCCGTTGTTCCACTGCTCACCTTGTCGCTGGTGCCGCTGCTCCGCTCCTGGCCGTGCCCCGTTGTACCAGGCGGTCGATCGGTGCTGCCAGAGCTCGGCCCTCCCGAGCCGTGGCCAGACTGCGGCGAGCACCGACGACGACCCGCACGCCAGCAGCAGGTCAGCGCGCGCACCTGGTGGGGAGGGGACCGGCTGGGACGGATATGGACAGGAAGGCACTGGAACAGTGCAATGAATGCGTGCGTCTCTTTAAGACAAGGCCGTCTGTTTGTGCGCGAAGATCACGGTTGGCAACAGGCGTGCCCGGGCGAACCTTGCCCACGTGTCCCTGCTACCGTGCCTCGCAGCGTTTTACACGGGAGTTCGTGACGACGCCGGGCTGTGTCCACCCCTCAAGGTGACCTCCGCCTGGAGTCCGTGGCGACTCAGGGCTGTGTCCACCGCTCAAGGTGACCTCCGTCTGGAGTCCGTGGCGACTCAGGGCAGTGTCCACCCCTCAAGGTGACCTCCGTCTGGAGTTCCGTCGCCTCCGCCGGCGGCCGTCGGAGGGCGGCCGGCACTGACGCCCGTCGATGGTATCCAGCGTGGGCGCGCGGTGAGTGCTGTCCCGCTCGTGGGCGCCGTCATTGTTTCCGGCGCACGCGGTGACTGCCTTTTCACGGGGAATGATGTTGTTTGGAGGGTTGTCCGCTGGCGTGTCGTCGGCGTAATGAGCGCAGTCGAGTGCTGACCGGCACGGTGTTTTCCCAACAAACGTGCGGTAGGCAGGTCTAAGGCTGTGGAAGGTTTGGACATTTATCGCTGGGGAGTGCTTTACAGATCAAAGCTCGCGAATGCTTCAGCAGGAAACCAAGAGCGCAAGGGCCTGCATTCTCCGAAGCGGAAGAACGATCAGAGCGTTTCCATTTTCCAATAATGCGAAGCCAAGTCTATTGCCTTCCCGTTTACTGCAGCCTTTAAACTTCCAGGTGCTGAGTTGTGTGTGTCGGCTTGTTTCGGTCGGTTTGACTTGAGCCCGGCTGGGTCTTCATTAAAATGAATGCTACGTGCTTCGTGCAGTGTGCTACGTTTCGTAAGATTTAGTGCCGTTCACTGAAACTTCGCAGCGGTGTTCGTATTTCAGCCAATTGCCCCGAATTCGATGGCAGACTCACCGCAGATCGGAGTGCCACTAAGTTTATCCTTCGCGCCTTTGCCGGGCCTGGCTGAAGCCACGTCTTACATATTTTGTTTTGCAAGACAGAGATATCCAACTTGTCATCAGCTTCTAGGTCTTGTTCGGTCTCGTAAGAAGGTGATGGGCTCAGACTCAAGAATCTGGGACCCTGACGCGGACGCGGACTGAGTCATAACGGCTCGGACTCTTCTGCCAAGACCCCGGACACTGAGTCGCACTCACGAGCCGTGAAAATGTCGAGGCTGATACGTATGATTTGATATTATGTTGAGATATGGAGTCAAACTCAGACTCCATACAGGACGACCCGGACTCGGACTCGGTCTCTCGGATCCAGATGCATGGCTGATGGGCACCAGTGGTACTCCTGTTGTAAAGTTTCAGTGCATAACGTTACAACCGAGGACAAAGGGCAAATATGTCCTGCTTGATCTAGGAAAGATGAAATTAGAGCTTTTTGCGGCTTCAATCTTTCAAGGATATATAAAATGTTACAACGCCTTGCAAAACGGGCTTGACTTTCTACTCCAGCACGGCAGCTCAAATACATACCGTCGCTTACCCAACCCTATAGTAGATGCCCTCGACAGCAGATTCTTAGATGGTTGCAATACTTTTTGAAGCAGACGCATCCCAGGACGTTTGACCTGAGCCCGGTCAATGTCGAGCTGATGCTGCAGCACGTGACCCTGACGTTTATCCAAAGAAGACACCGAGGGAAACACACGGCAAAAACGACTGTAACAAGTCCAGGTCTTGCAGCGTTGCTTTGCGATAACATTCTTGAAGTTCTACGCCACCCTGCTGTTGTAGAACGAGAAACTTTGGAAAGGCGCGCTGTTTGACCAAGTAAGAAATGCTTTTCAAGATCCTTGCCATCATACGTGTGCACGGCAATGCCCCACCGTCCACGCCGTCAGCAAGTGCAATAGCGCCCAGGCGAGTGCGACATCAGGTCACAAATGTCTTCAGTCAGGGTTTAGGACCCAGCCACACCTCTGCAGCTGCGGCGTGTCATATATAGATAACGCCGGCCATCCTGACGCACCCTAGTCCACAGAAAAGACGTGCTTTAGTTGTGTATTAATATTAGAAGGTTTTGTACGATGAGGACAATCCATCAACACCGATGACATTTAGCAATAAATATTTGCCCAGCAGAAAGCAACACGTAGAAAACTAGCGCAGTGTAGTATGAGTGTGGCTTCTTTGGTGGCAGCGATCAAAAATATGTGAACAACGAAGGAAACCACATCGACAATCAGTCATTCGATTCGCGCCATCCCACATACATAATTTGCTCCTGTTTCGATATACGCCGTCATAGGGGACGCATTCTCCCGCAAAAGGATCCCTTTCGTGACCAACAAAACGGAGACGGCACGATATCGTACATCTTGGAGTACATCGTATTGAGTTTAGCGTCCTACAAATCAGATGTTCCGAAACCGGTGACTGCTTTCCAAGTGTTGCCCGAGGCAGGCCGTGCACGGGAGCCTGCACATAACCAATACTGCTGCACGCGTCCACATTTGCGTAACACATGCTTTACAGAAAACAAACACCTCAGGCTAACTAAACCTGCAGAGGGAACAGAATCAGTAAAAAGGCTTGCGATCCTTCGCATCCCTCCCGTAAATTAATAGCACGATGTGCAAGGGACCAACATCATCCAGCAAGCACAGGCACAACGCGCTACCGCGTTCAACTAACAATAAAAGTAACGTAAGGTACCTATCAACAACGCCACACCTGCTTTCCAGTTCAACAAAAAGTGGAGGCGAATGGGAACCTTTGAGGCACTGGGCAATCTCAGGAATCATGAGTCACCACTCGCAACAAAGTACAAAGCACCAAACGGGAATCGCAAGCGAGCCGTCAACCGACGGTCCTTCCAAACCCGCATAGAGAGCAGGAGCAGCCACCGGTCCGCAGACGCAGGCGTCTGCGCCGCGGCCAGACGCCCCACCTCCTGTCATCTGGATATATCGTCACTCACACTCCCGCCAGACGCAGCAAGCGGACGTCCGAGGACAGTGAACCGCCGACCATCCTCGACATCGCGTCACTCGCCACGCCACGCACACCGTACAAAACTAGCCATCTCCGACAGCGTACAAAACTCACTGCTGCCACGTCTTACAAAACCCGACCTCCTGCCGACGTCTCACCGCTCACCCATCCCAGACAGCTCGGCAGTCTACCCCCGGTGTCCCGCCACCCACAGGGTGCACCCACCGCCACCCCCAATCTCGCAGAACGCGGCACCACCGGCCACGCGGCCCTGCCAATAATACAGACGCGCACGACACACTGCGAGCGTGCGGCAGCGGCTCGTCAGGAGCAAGCGACTATCACAGGAGGCTAATCGGCGATTATTTAACAGCAGCCTTATCCTAGACCTTTGGCATGGCATCTACCTACGTAAAAAGTATTCAGGCTTGCGTAACAAGATGCTGCTGCAAGGCCGCGCATGCGCAGATGCGACGCGCAGATGCTGCTGCACGACCGCGTCGGACGCCCGCTCCAGCCGGGCGGCACACAGACACTCGGCGCTTCCCATCGGCGGAGGCCGTTGCAGCTGGCGGGGGCCGCTGGCGGCTGGTGGGGGCCGCGCCGGTACCCCTTCCTCCGCAGCTCACGAGGCTTGGCCGCCCGCCCTCCGAGGCGCGCGCACCCCAGACCCGTCTGTCTCGGGGCCAGTGTGGCCCTGAGCCGGACGGCCCGGCGCCGGCCGGCCTCAGGCTCCGAGCGTGTCCCTGCTCCCTGGGCCGCCCGGACTTCGTCTACTTGCGCAGCCGCGGGGAGGGGCTGTCGGGCGGCGTGGTGGCCGGCGGCTGGAAGCCACCCAGGTGCGAGCGCGCCGCCGTCGGCAGGCCCTGGATCGTCTCCTGGATCGACGTCGACGCCTTGCGCACGGTGGTCTTGAACGAGAGCCGCTTCAGCGTCTTGGGCGACGGTCCCGGCTTGCTGAGGTCCACGTCCACCAAAGCGCCGTCCGTATCGGCTGCGCGAGAGCGCGACAGGTCAGCCAGGGGAGGTAGAGGAGCAGGTGGTCACGTTACCGCGACAGCGACGCGAAGCCTGGTCTGAACGGGACGATGGATACGGAGAAGACAGACTAGTACAGACACATCGGGGGAGATGACTGCGACAGAAAATAACATTACAGTTGCTTAACGCGATGACGTTGGCGGTATACTTTCAGGCGAACATTACGAGGCGTAAACGAGGAGACGGACGACGCAGACAAATAAAGAGCGAGGGAGACATCAGCGAAGGCACAAGCAAACAGTCGGCGTCTGACCTCTGGACCGTGGCTCGCTGGCCCGACCCGTCCTGCTCGGCTGGACGGCGTGGGCCGGGTCCACCAGGGCCGACGCGAGCGGCGCCGGCTCGGCACCTGGCGGGGCGGGGTGGGCGTCAGGCGGCGGCAAAACCACCCCAGCGGCGGGTGGAGGGGCTGGTCAGCTGCCGGCCCAGTGGTCCGGCGCCGACACAGCCCGCCCGCTCTGTACTCCGCTCGGACAAGCCTGGGAAGTCCGCCGAAAACGAACGGGGAAATGCGGCGTGTGCGGGTATCGACGGATCTCGCGATCGAAGTTGCAGTGATCCTGCTGATGGCGCTGCAATCATATCCGGGTGGGTGAGCGGCGTCCCTGACCGCTGAAAACCGGTCGGTACCGGCTGACCTGGTCTGATCCAGTCTGACCTGGCCTGACCCGGTGCCCCGCACAGCAGCGCCGTCAGCGCCAGGGACCCACCGTGCGCCGGCCGCGGCACCATGTCGGGCAGAGGCGGCGCCGGACTGTAGACGCTGCCCACCAGCTCCTCGAACGTCGAGAGCTCGCGGTGGTTGGCCACCAGCGTCTCCAGCGCCTGCGAGCGCTCCTCGAAACTGCGGGGCGCGCCGAGCAGCGTCACACTCCGGTCGCCGCCAGCAAGCGCGACAAACTCCTCGCGCTGCACTAAACGGCGCTACTACGGTAGTGTTGTCTTCAAAACAGTACAGCACAGAGGATAGTTCAGCTTCATGTGCACGGCAGCGACCGCCAAACTGTGCCTCAACGTTGCCAACGTAAAAGCAGGAGCATTCTATCACGGGCACCCACATTCGACGCTGGCCGACCAGCAGCACGGCTCCGACGACCGCACCAGCACTCACAAGTTCAGGTAGTGCGGCAACATGCTGCGCTTGGCCCTGGACGCGTTGAGAGCGGTGGCACGCACCAGACCGGGCAGGATCTTGCGGCCCACGATGGCGCCGTTGAAGAGCGGCCCGAAGAACGGCACCTGTGACGAGCGGGCGGCGGCGGCCAGGTCAGGTCAGGTCAGGTCAGGTCAGGTCAGGCACGGGGCGGCCAACTGGGAGGCATCCTGACGCCGGTACTGGTGTCACGCCCCAAGCCCGTGCCCTGTACGAACCGCTTGTGTAGGTCATCTAAGTTAATTAATTCGGACTGGAAGGGCACGGAGCTTCGTGCAGGACATCTTACTTACAATAATTGACGTCCTGAACGGACTGTGTGTCACATGAGCACATGAGCGAGACGTCATATTTTGTGTGTTACATGAGCGGAAGAAGTCATATTTTTTTCGGGGCACGCGACTGCACGACAAAGGATCCTCCTCCATCCTCAACTCATGAATCAAACCATTTGAGGTCATCTGGAGGAACACGCGAATTAACGCAGAGGGAAGCAGTGACACAAAACGATCGCGTGAACAGTGCCGCGCCCGCGGGGGCGCCCCAGTCAGCTCTAGTATGACGCAGCCGTCACGCTCACCTCCGGCTTTCGGGAGAGCTGGATGCGGAAGAGGCCGCTCTCGAGCGGGTAGATGACGAGCAGTACGTCGCAGAACTCGGTGGGGATGATGCCGCGCCGGTAGTCGCGGCCGTGCTCCGACCACACCACGTGCACCTCGTCGTTGCCGAGGTGCCGGGTCTGGCGGCCGGGCGGCGAGGCGGCGTCAGTAGCGGCGCCGGCTCCGTCGGCGCCCGGCGCACGGCCACACAGATCCGCCGACCACCGGCGGGGCGCCGAAGCACACAGCCTTTACAACCTATTGGACTCTGGAGACTGTGGTCTAACAGCTGCAGGCGCAAGGCATTAACAACTCCCTCTTCTTCAGCGCCGATCACTGACACACTTGCAATGCGCTGCAGGGGAACAGGGCGCTGAGATCGATCTTCACAGCTGAGCTGCCCGCGAGTCGAGCGTCCCTACCGACCTGCCTACCTTCCTTCTCGAGGACCCGACCTACCTTCTGGAGGAGCGCCTCCTCCGTGTGGGACGGCATGCGCGTGGACACGTGGAAGAGGCACTCGGTGAAGGAGGTGGCGTAGTAGGGCGCCGTATCGCCGCTGGTGCCGTTGCGCTGCAATCCTCCCATGAAGCCCGTGTGCGTCTCCAGCTCCACCTGCCGGCGGGTACGGGTCAGCAGAGCAGCTCCGGGGACGGGGCGACACAAACGGCTGGCACAGGGCACGGAGCGAGCGACGAGCGACGAGGGACAAACGACGAGGGACGAGCAGCGAGCAACTGCCAATAACCGTCGCAATGTGGCGCTGTGGAGAGCTGCCACAGGCTGAAAAGGACGATTTACGGAAAGTCAGAAGCACATGCAGACGGACGAAAATTTCAGATACGTACGCAGAAGAGCATGAACCACTAGAGGAGACCAACGAGCATACAACACAGCTGTACACGGGGAGAGAAGCTGGGAGGGCGTGTCAGCACTGACCTCCCAGGCGAGCCCAGCCACGAACTCCTCGAACTGCTGGCTGCCGGCGGAGTTGGCCAGGATCGAGCGCTTGTCCTCCTGGCCCAGCGCCACGTAGATGACGGCGATCTTGTGCGTCTCGCGGCATTTCTGGGAGCGCGGGTCGTTGGTCAGCACGGCGGACAGCCGAGCCGCCGCGGCCGCCCGACAGCGACAAGCCCCCAATGATCACGGTCGCCCGGAGCGAGCGCGCCTCTCACCCAGCGCCAGCCAAATGCCGCCCCTCGCCCAGAGTCGGGCCGGCGTGTGTCTCTGAGTTGGCCCTGGAGCAGGCGTGCGGAGGCCAACCGCGCCAGACTTGCCAGACCAGACTACTGGCCGCAGCGGACTGTGAATCCACTGCGCTTGGCATGGGCAGTTATCACGCCCAGGCTCCGTTCCCCGTGCCTGTATACCTTAGCCAAGCCCTGTCTCCCCGCTTCCACCCTCTCCACTCTGACCCGCGCTGTTGTGCCCACTGTTCCCTGGTATCTGCTCCTCCTATGCCGTGCGCCATCCCTACACCGTCTGCGCTCCGCCCCTCCGCGCCGCTCACCTGGTTGTCGAGGTTGCGCAGCTCGCGCAGCAGCCGCTCCGACTTGCGCAGCAAGTGGATGTGCGGCCGACGCGCCCAGCCGCTCAGCCCCAGCTGGCTAAACAGCAGCCGGCCGTGCTGGAAGGGCGCGCCGGCCTGCTGCGCCGCCGGCGCCCGGCAGGCCGGTGCCGGGAGGCTGAGGGCCGGTGCCAGACCGCGTGTCAAGGGCGGTCACGCGCGCACGCGGGACCTTCACAAACATGGCGGCGTCGGATAGCTGAGAACTGCCCGGGTGAGACGCATTGTAACTGTCGTATTCGTTAAAGGGGGGGGGGAGCACATTACGGTCGGCTGCAAAATCCTTCTGGCAATTACGACAGCGCGAAAGACAACTGCTCCCCCCCCCCCCCGTCAGTGAGATACCTGCGTGTGTGAAGGGCATGGCAACATCCCGCATCCTGTCGGCAAAGCGCTGGTATTTCGTCGCGTGAGGACCGACCGGCCTGCCGCCTGGTGGTGGTGGTGGTGGCGGGGGCGGGGGCGCTGTACCTGTTGTCGACGGTGCGGGACGTCTCAAGCTCGGCGCTCCGCTGGCTCAGCAGGGCGTTGATGGCCTCCACGTGCCGCTCCTGGCCCAGCACCGACGGCAGCACCGACGCCGCGTCCGCGGCGGAGGCGCACTCTGGCGACGTGTCGTCCAGGTACAGCAGCAGCTGGACGACGGTCACGTCAGGTCAGATCCGGTCACCAACACGCGTCGACCACCAGACCGACATGACCGGCCAAAGCATACTGCAGCGGAGGACACGGTACGACGGACAGGCGGGGGGGGGGGGGGGGGGAGCTCAGCTGGCACTGTGCCACCGTGGGTGCTCACCTCTCCGACGTACCAACCAGGTTCATAACCAAACAAGGCGCAACAGGTCGTTCCACTTCTAAAATAAAATCGTAGTGTTCGTCTGTGCACACGTATGTTTGTTTTCGAAAACCTTCGTAAACTGAGCACGATTTCACCGAGGACAAACTACGCAATCATATTTGTGCAACGTCCGCGTTTTCGTGCGGTAGGGTCGTTCGCCCCGCCCGCGATGGATCCGCCGCCTCTGAGCCGCGCTTAAGATCCGTGAGGGACATCTAGGCCATTAAATCGTCCTGACAATGACACCAACTGTAAGGTCACTAAATCGCCCTGACACTGACACCAACTGTAGGCCGCAGTAGCTTCACTCGAGTGCAACTTACGCAGCGAGTTCAACACTGCTACACTCAAAACCCGCCCGCCATCAGCCGCAGGCTGCGAGCTACTGTCGTCCCGTCCGCACGCCCGCGGCCCGTGAGCCGGCGTCGGTGACCGCAGCGGCGCCTACTGTCACGTCGGTGACCGCAGCGGCGCCTACTGTCACGTCGGTGACCGCAGCGGCGCCTACTGTCACGTCGGTGACCGCAGCGGCACCTACTGTCACGTCGGTGACCGCAGCGGCACCTACTGTCACGTCGGTGACCGCAGCGGCACCTACTGTCACGTCGGTGACCGCAGCGGCACCTACTGTCACGTCGGTGACCGCAGCGGCACCTACTGTCACGTCGGTGACCGCAGCGGCACCTACTGTCACGTCGGTGACCGCAGCGGCATCTACCGTCACGCAGCCGTGGCGCCGCTCATCGGCCCATCCCGAAAGGCGCGCTTTGTGGATGGCCTACAGACAAATGTGTGTTCTGCAACTGTCAAGCGTCTAATGAATTAAAGCGGCTTCTTATTTCGGCCCATACGTGGGGTAAGAGTAAAAGCAAAACATTAACCTCATGCACGACATAGTACGTTGGAGCTGCCCACCCAGCACATTTTAACACGTTTCACCAAAACGCGTCGTTGTTGAAGGACGGCACGCTTGCATGAGACAATTTAGGAGCGCTGAAATGACAGCCCTCATCCGAAAAAGTGATGAGCTTATCCTCCATATTCCGTACTCTAAAAATCACCACGTTCCCGCGGCGTTTGTCAGTAGCTTACGCCTATCAACTAGAAACGCAAGCAATCAAATGAGAGCAAGCAGTTTACTAGCGACGCATTGCATGTGGAAATAGGAGGAATGAAAGCAGCTAAATGGAATGAGAGTGACGAATAGCCTGTTTGTGTGGTGCGAAAAAAGCATGCTGTTGCTGACTCAAGTCGCAATACTTTCGGAAAGAAACTCCCGTTTCCGGTTCATCTTTACCTTTTTAAGCTACGCTTAAGCACGGCGAGTATGAAATGAGCAAGGCACTTTTACGTCTTTACTTTTACACCCAGAACTGCACATAGATAATGTCATAACAACACACCAAGCTTCTGATCACAAGCCTTTTCGTATTAAGAAATAATATGTGCACATGAAATATGCATATGCCCTTTGCATACGGTAGGAAAGGGTACGGTAGGGTAGGGTAGGGTAGGGTAGGGTACCACAGGGCATGCCAGGCATGGCTGGATATGAAACGATGTGTCATAAAAACCAAATTATCACTTTAAAAATCACGACAACATGAAAACGCAACTTGCGATGGCCGGGAATCGAACCCGGGTCAACTGCTTGGAAGGCAGCTATGCTCACCACTATACCACCATCGCTTTCTGCAGGCCTCGAACCTGGTAAACCCGGCCGCCGCCGTGATGACCGACAAAAACGTGCCGAGCGGGTAGTGAAAGTTCGCAGCCGGCGCGCGACCTGACTCACGTCGTCCAGGTTGTCCATGTCGCCCTCTGTATCGTGCCAGGAGGGCAGCGCGCCGCGGCCCCGGTGCCGCACGGCGGAGCGCGGCGGCGCCGGCAGGCCGCCGCCCAGCAGCGACTCCTCCGACTTGCTGTGCGCCATGGGCGGCGGCGCGCGCCGGGCAGCAGGCAGCGGCGCCGACTCTGCCGGACAGGTGGCGGTCAGAAGGGCGCCAGACACCGGCCCCGTCCGCCGACACCAGCCGGCCGGCAGCGGTGCCGACTCTGCCGGACAGGCGGCGGTCAGGCGGGCGCCAGTCACCGGCCCCGTCGGCCGGCACCAGTCGGCGGCCAGCGGTCCGCAGCCAGCGACAGCGGCAGGGACGGCACGGCCGCAGGACGGGTGAGAGTGGCCGCGGATTATGCGCGTCGCTCATGTGTCTTACCCTGCTTGTGGGCACCTTGGTGACATCAGTGGTTGCCTCTTTTTGAAGCCACTGCGTTTCTTAGGCAAAGCTGCCCAAGCTGATATAGCAAAAGCCGGACGGTGAAGCGCCAGTTGGGCCGTTGATGGACGACTTCCACGGCACGCGCGAGTGCCGCGGAAGATCACAGCCTGACAGTCCCTGATTTCCCGACAGCCATGGCCTGCTAGAATCATCACAGGCCTGTCACATATATTTGGACAGTTCCTGATGTCAGTTCACTCTCTCCGAAATGTCGGGGGAGAGTACGCCTCTCCAAACTGTTCGTCGCGGAGCTCGCCCGGTCCTCTCACCTGCGCTGAATGAGTGCAGCTGGCTGATGGTGCCGTACAGAACGGAAGCGTCCCAGCAGAACTTGCCGCCCAGGTCCCGCAGGATCACGCGCACCTGGGGAGGCGGACACCACGCCGACGACGGTCACCACCTGCCACGGCGTCCGATGAGCCCAGCTCACGGCAACAGCGGTAAATATCATACTTCTCGTCGCAGCACGAACGTGGGAGTCGACATCCGTCTGCGGCTTACAAGTGACCCCGTGGCGGTTTGTAACGCGCTACGGAGGGGGGGGGGGGGCGGGCCGCAGCCTCCGCGCCCCCAGCGGGAGGGAAGGGGGTCTCCGCAGCAGTTGACGACGGGGGCCGTGCCGTCGCTGACCTGGGAGTGGGCGGTGCGCAGGCCGGCCGTGACCCCGCCGCCCGGCACCTCCAGAGATGGCAGCTCCACCAGCGACAGCAGCGAACGGTTGTTCAGAACGAAAAACTGCCGGGCAGACATTGTGCGTTGGTCGGAGGATGCGACAGCAGCGGTTCGGGTGCATGGATCGGAAGTGTAGCGCAGAGCTGGAGAGCGTCTTTCACGCCATACCGCTAAAACGAATCAGCTCCATCAGACAGCCGGCAGGCGGCTGCAGCATCCACGCAAAGCCCACCGCGCATCCCCACGGGTCCGCGAGCGAGCGAGCCGAAGGCCGACGAAAGCGACGCGCAGGAGCCACTGACAGGTCGGCCAGCGTGCTACCACGGCCACGGCCACCGCACCGGCCGGCGCAGCTCCCTACGACGATTCCAATCACCACTAGCGGCACGCTCGTCAACGCCCGGCCCGCAATCCTCTCACAGCCGCCGGAGTCGGCGCCGGCCTCCATGGCGCCCACGCCCAGCTGACCGCTCTGGGCAGGCGCGTGCCGCCTCCCCACCTGCACGTTGGGCGCGTAGAAGATGTCCGAGCTGAGCTCGTCGCGCGCCGCCAGCAGCGGCAGGTCATCATGCTCGGAGACGAGCGAGCCTAGCCGCACGGCGCCGCACAGCATCGGGAAGTGGTCCAGGTGGTTCACCAGGTGCGAGATCACCTGCGGCCGGTCGGTGACGGGTCAGAGCAGGCTCGCCGGCGAGCGGAGCGTGGCACGGCTTACCGGGCGCCTCGGTGGACGGCGGCGGGCAGCACGGGACAGCCGCAGCAAGGGAGGGCGACCACAGACAACGCTGGAACAATGAATCGGAGCGAAAAAAATAAGCGCACACCCGCCACGCGTGTCCAGTTGAACCTTGTTACAGCGCATCATTCCAGCCGCTTAGATCGGCTCGAGCCCTTGCCCGCCAGTGACGAGCTGTCGCCACATGACGTCATCAGTGGCCGGCCGCTGGGCGGGTGTGGGCCGCTCGGCGGCGTGTCCGCAGGCACTGACCGCGCGCGCCGCCAGCCCGACGGTGCCGCCGCCCTGCGGGGCGCTGTCCCGGGCGTCGGACGAGAGCCGCGAGTCGGCCGACTGCGAGCCGGACGACGGCGACGGGTCGCCCACCACCACGTGCAGCACCTGCGCGTCCGGCCGGCCGTCAGCGGCGGCACGACAGGTAGGGGGGGGGGGGGGGCGACGGGCGAGACCGGCGGGGCCACGCGGGCGTGAAGGGGCGCCGACGGGCGGGTGGAGGACCGTCAGCGTCGCTGCTACTGGGTCTGGCCTTCACGCGCACCAAAAATTGTTACGAGCTCATTTTCTATTGTAAGGCTCAAATTCTAAATGCCAGGCCAGCCAGTAGTCCGTCAAATATAAAACGGGACCAGACAGGAAACAATGATCAGCATTAAACGAAACCAGCCAACATGACGGACAGGCCAGAGATGCGTAGATTATGGCCGCGCGTATCGAAAGTTTTCACAAGGGTGTCAAAACCCGTACTAACCAACATTAAGGTACAGGGTAGCCTAGTTAATGGCACGTGGCACTTCACGGAAAAAAAAAACATACAGCTGCCAAAGTATGGCAAAGTCAGCTGACAGCGATATGCGAAATCCTTATCACCAGTGCCAACGCCGTTTGTGGTCAGCCCATCACCAATCCCGTCACCAAAACAGCCGATGGTCAGTTATAACAACACTGTCCACAAATCCATGTTAACACCAATCCGCCAAAACCAATCGATTATCCAAGGGTTGAATGCAAACCAAAACAGACGCTGACTACCATGCAAGACCATGCCAAAGGGCCAATACCAAGGGCCAAGTTCCTGGAGAGATTAACCCAGCAAAACGAACGCAGTGCAGAGTTCAAGACACCGCCAACGCCGTATGTACAGGGGGTAGAGCCAGTTCGCAATTAACGGAGTCTGTGTGCTTGGAAGGCCAAAGGGCCTGCCCACGCGGCCTCCGTGGGAGCATGCCAACCTGCTGGTACGGGTCAGTGACTGTAAGCGTAATATTGGGCTGGGGGTGAAGAGAAGACGCCGGCACCTCCCCTCCGGATAGGGCCTGCAGCATACAGGGTCAGTCGGGTCAGTCAGCGCACGGACGGGGATGGGAGGCGCGGGTCAGACCGCCCGCCGGCAGCCATCATCACCACACACACACACACACACACACACACAGGCACACACCGGCACACATGCAGACACAGACTGGGTGATACGCAGGGCATGGCCAGTCACCGAAGACGCACGGGACCACGCTGGTCAGCCACCGAAGACGCGCGAGACCACGCTGGCCAGTCACCCGAGACGCACGGGACCACGCTGGTCAGTCACCAGAGACGCACGGCATCACGCTGGTCAGCCACCGAAGACGCACGGGACCACGCTGGCCAGTCACCCGAGACGCACGGGACCACGCTGGTCAGTCACCGAAGACGCACGGGACCACGTTAGTCAGCCACAGAAGAGGCACGGGACCACGCTGACCAGTCACTGGAGACGCACGGGACCACGCTGGTCAGTCACCGGAGACGCACGGGACCACGCTGACCTGTCACCGGAGACGCACGGGACCACGCTGATCAGTCACCGGAGAAGCACGGGACCACGTTAGTCAGCCACCGGAGACGCACAACATCACGCTGGTCAGTCACCGGAAACGCACGGCACCACGCTGGTCAGTCACCGGAGACGCACAACATCACGCTGGTCAGTCACCGGAGACGCACGGCACCATGCTGGTCAGTCACCGGAGACGCACAACATCACGCTGGTCAGTCACCGGAGACGCACGGCACCACGCTGGTCAGTCACCGGAAACGCACGGCACCACGCTGGTCAGTCACCTCACGGACGGAAAGGACTAACGGCTGGTCAACACAGCGGCGGTCGCAGCCGCAGAGTGTGAGCCAGATATGGAGGACGAGACTGCCCAGTCACCACCGAAACAGAGGCACCAGTCCGGCAACGGAGCCCAGCTAGTGACAGAACACTGTCCCGACACGGAAGACGGGGAGGGCGAGGGCTACCGTCTGCTTCAGTCTCACGAGTACCACACCCGCCGGCTGCTACGACTCGCCGACGACGGAGGGTTACGCTAGCATGGCCGGGTGGCGCCGTGCCTCCGTTTGACGCGGATAATGTCCGTCAGCCTGCCTGCTTCACCGACCAGCCAAGGCCGGCATATCTCGCCCGAAAACGCAGCGTGGGTCATGGCAGGTGGGTTCAGCTGCCGTTGCAAATTTGAAATCAATGTTACCAAACCAGGGCATCCAAATGGCGTAGACCTGCCGGCCATACACCATCTCCTCGCGAATCAAAGTCCGGTGAGTTTGACCCTAGGAAACGAGACACCTGGAATATCTACAGTTCAATGGTAACCATGACACCGCAGTGTGCCACAGCTGATTGAAGGGAGCGCTCCACATTTATATGGGGTCTTGAACTGAAATAACCGCCTTTGAACACCTTTCAGCGTTGTTCATAATTCTGCCCTTCTTAATACCTAAGCCCGCCTAGTTTCTGAGCTATACGCCTGCGGAAATGGGGAAAGGTATATCAGGGAAAGTATTCAAAGTCACCTTGGCATTCGTAATGTCATAACGTTATTCGAATTCTGCCATTCCATAGGCCACGCGGCCATCAAGGCCAATAAAATATGATTGTCGAGGCGCTCATATCTGGCTTTCGTCATCGCGATTTCTACACATATCGGCCGGCAATTTGCTCTCAATCAATGTTGTGCAAGGTACGATAACGTAATTAAACCACTGGCGCATTGAGGAGTATGTTTACTAAATGGATAATTATGCTGTCTAGAGCAGTCTTTTCCACTTAGAAAATATACCAATAGACATAAGTGAGCTTGTTTCATCATATCTGATGCTTGCTTCAGTATCTTCAGATGTAAAACATTCTCTTTAACTGCAGTGGGTGCATCTAGTAGTAGAAATTGGGGCTGTAGGGCGCTTTGACTGCACAGTCAAAGCGCGCCCATTACCTTTGCCCTAATCAAAACTGTATTCGGTACGTCACGTCAGGGCAAGGCCATGAGGCACCAGCCCATCTGGGGAAAATGCCAGCGACAGCCGATCGGAACGCAGCCAAGCGTGCCAAGCCACACATACACACAAGCACCACACGAACACAGACGGCACCACGCATTAGCCACGTAAGCAGTCGGCGGCAACGGAGCGCTCTCTATGTACAAGACTGCATCATACAGACAGAAAGGACGGCTCAAAAGAGGCGGCACGCCAAGAATGGCGCATCCGGCATACAGACGATGCATGTGACCAGCCCCTCCGAGCGGAGGGCGCCGTGCAAGCACATTCACAGTGGCTCAGCCGCACACCACACCAGCTGCTGTTAGCATTCACCGACTAAGTAGTCACAAGGCTTCACCAAACTAGGTTAGACAGGCGTGCAAGGGCAAGGCTGGCATGCCGGCCGCGACGCGAGAGGACATGGCGTCACGACAGGAGCGGACGGGCGGCGCTCCGGGGCGCCGGCCTACCTTGAAGACGCGCAGCAGCAGCGACTTGCCCTGCTGGTCGGGCTCGGTGAGCACGTCAATCGGCAGCTTCATGCACCACTCGCCGAGGCAGAAGATCAGCGAGACCAGCAGCCAGCGCTCCTCCGGCGACGGCTCGGCGCTCGCCTGCACCAGCGACTCCAGCGTGGCGGCACTCACCTGCCCGACACGGTCACGGCAGGGTGTGACAGGGCAGGGCACGGCACGGCACGGCACGGCACAGCACGGCAGGGCAGGGCAGGAGGTCGGACCACGACAGAGCATTGTGCCCAGGTGCTTGGGCGAAGCCGATACGCACACGTGGCGCCCCCATTAACCTACGCGCGAAGCGTGAAGAACACCGTGTCACGCATTCAGAAAGACCCTGCAGCACGCGACGCGCAGGGCGCATGCGGCCTCAGCACCTCCTCGGCTGTCACAAATTCCGCTCCAATTTCCTGCACCGCACAACGCGTCAATTGTTCACCAAGTGACACCACCGCACAGCTGTGGACTCCTCCGCCGCCGTGCGCCTCTCGAGCCGCGTCCGTCCGTCTCGGCGTGGACCAGGCCACTCTCCCGCTGCAGTACCCCGGCACCGGACGCCGGCGTCCTCACCTCCACCACGCGGCGGGGTACGTCCGGGGCCAGCCGAAGCAGCAGCGAGGCGTGGTCCGTCAGCAGCACCAACATGTCGGCCGCCACCTGGCCCACCGCCCGGCTGTTGCACTGTAACGGCGGAGCGCGGCCGTGAGGCGAGAGCCCTGCAGACGCCGAGCCGCGCGCGCTGCGCCGACTGAAGCACCAGGCCACTGGCACAGTCAGGTGCAACACCCTGTCAGCGGGGATGGTGGGGCGGCGCGCGCTGCGCCGACTGAAGCGACAGGCCACCGGCACAGTCAGGTGCAACACCCTGTCAGCGGGGATGGTGGGGCGGCGCGCGCTGTGTCGACTGAAGAAACAGGCCACCGGTGCAGTCAGGTGCAACACCCTGTCAGCGGGGATGGTGGGGCGGCGCGCGCTGTGTCGACTGAAGCGCCAGGCCACCGGTGCAGTCAGCTGCAACACCCTGTCAGCGGGGACGGTGGGCGGCGCGCGCTGCGTCGACTGCAGACCGCAACACTCTGGCAGCAGCGATGGTGGGGCGTCATGCCGACATTGCGGCATCATGTCCACCATTTTTGCGCTTATAAAGTCTGATCATGGTAAAACACGGCCAACGGCACATTTGGTACGGTACGCCAGCTAGCTATTTCCACGCCTGTCATACGGTACCCATTTATTTTATAAAGTTTGGGCGTGATAGGCGTTGGGATAAGAGTCGTAACCAAAGTTTCCGTCCATTCGAATTTAGACTTCTAACCGCTCGTCATGGTTTCCTTTGTGACGCCTGCGCCAGTCATGCTGTACTCATACCGCCGTCAGGCGCAGCACCGGCCTCCGCAGTTTCTGGACACGTTGTCCGGCTAACTCTGCGACAGCCCGGCCAGTTCAGCGCCACGTGCGTGGCCAGCCCCACATCCCGCCCACCAGCACACCAGCGCCACCTCCTCGCCGTCCGCCGCCACGTGCGTGGCCAGCCCCACATCCCGCCCACCAGCACATCAACGCCACCTCCCCGCCGTCCGCCGCCACGTGCGTGGCCAGCCCCACATCCCGCCCACCAGCACATCAACGCCACCTCCCCGCCGTCCGCCGTCGGGCGCGTGGCCAGCCCCACATCCCGCCCACCAGCACATCAACGCCACCTCCCCGCCGTCCGCCGCCACGTGCGTGGCCAGCCCCACATCCCGCCCACCAGCACATCAACGCCACCTCCCCGCCGTCCGCCGCCACGTGCGTGGCCCGCCCCACGGCCCACCCACCAGCACACCAACGCCACCTCCTCGCCGTCCGCCGCCGGGCGCGTGGCCAGCCCCACATCCCGCCCACCAGCACACCAGCGCCACCTCCTCGCCGCCCGCCGCCGGGCCGACCGACCTTCAGTGCGCTGAGCAGGATGTGGATGGCATCCTTGACCTTGTCGTGACCGGTGGCGTGCATCAGCTCCTCGTACAGGTAGACGGCGAGCGAGACGAGCGCCGTGCAGCGGGCTGTCACAGACGGCTCGCGCTTGCCGCACCGTAGCAGCGCCGCCACCACACTGTCCTGCGGGCGGCGGCGGCCGGGCCGAGGTCAGGCGGGTGTGAGGACAGCCGACACCGCCGGGGGGCGGGGCAGCGCGGAGAGCGCGGCTGGGACGGGACCGCAGCAGACCACCAGCGCCGGAGACGAGGCATCGGCTGGACATGCCGGGCCACCGTACAATACCACACCTACAGAGACACACCGGGGCTAACCATGTGAAGGCCGAGGTCAGGCGGGTGTGCGGACAGCCGACACCGCCGAGGGGCGGGGCAGCGCGGAGAGCGCGGCTGGGACGGGACCGCAGCAGAGCACCAGCGACGGAGACGAGGCATCGGCTGGACATGCCGGGCCACCGTACAACACCACACCTACAGAGGCGCACGGGCGCTAACCATGTGAAGGCCGAGGTCAGCCCGCGCACTTAACATCGGAGCAAAGCCGCACCCTGACCTTAAGGTCGGAGCAGGGCACGACGTTCATTTCGAGCGTGCGCGGCTGCAGCGCCTGCAGCTGCGGCCAGCGGTTGGGGTAGCACACCAGGCTGCCCAGTATGGAGACGGCCTCTGTGCGCGGCACCTGCGGGCGGACCACGGGCAGTGCGTCAGCAGGGCGACAGACGGCGGATGCGGCCGCCGTCCAGCCCGGCCGGCCAGCGCCGAATGGTGGCAGCCTGCCCATACGGGGAGACCACCCGCTCATGTCACCCCGACGGATCCGCCCTCACTCCCGTTCCACCCGACAGCTACAGCCATCTCAATCGAGTACTGGGCTCATAGCCTGAGCCCCTGCCTCTTGTTACCCCCTTCCCCCCCCCCCCACCGGATTCCTCTGCTCTCTAAGCACACTCCATCTTTCTTCCACTCGCTCCTCCTGACACCTCCCCCTCATCGGGCCAACCGCCACACCGGGTCACCCCGCCCCGCCCCGCCCCCAGCATGACCACTCACGCCGTGCAGCTCCTGGCTGGCGGTAACGGCCGTGCACGCGTGGATCAAGTCGAGCACGAGCAGCGAGGCGGCCGGCAGCTCCAGCGCCAGGAAGCCAGCGCCGCACTGTCGCAGCAGCGTGTGCACCACGTCCGGCCGCGACGAGCTGAGGCCCACGTGCAGGGCGCGCAGCAGCTGGGCGGCGGCGGCGGCCGGCAGCGGCGCCGGCTGCCGCCGCACCAGCAGCAGGCAGAGCAGGCGCAGCGCGCGCAGCCGGCCCGCCTGGTGCGAGTCCGGCAGTCGCAGCGCCTCCAGGCACCAGGGCACCAGCAGCGGCAGCGGCGGCACCAGCTCGGCCGGCCACCACGTGGACTGGTTGTCGGCCGACACGCCCAGGTTGTCCTCGATCTGGCGGCGCCCAGTGCGGAGCCGTCGGCGGCGGAGAGGGGGGGGGGGGGAGGGGGAAGGGGGTACACCGGGTCGCGCGCTGAAGCCAGGTAGGGGACAGAAAAGGGGGGCAGTATGCTGTGATGCGCGCCGCCGACAGCGGGTGGCTCATGGCCGGGCAGACAAAAGACGCGAGACGGGACATGCGACAGCGGGTGGTATTGCTTCCTAACCGATGTCAACCGTCACGTCCAACGTAACGTCAGAGCAGTGCTGGCACAATATATAAACGAAGTACAAGTACTACCGAGACCATCATTTTCCGCAATGTTGTGCGAGTACCCACTTGTACATAACTCACGGTTACAGAAGCAAAAGCCGCGACAATCGAACGAACAGAAAATACACAGCACGTGCGAACTGAACCACTATCATGTCACTGAACGCATAAATATGGACAACGTCCAGCCCCCAAAAAACCATGTCATATGGCTAGAGGTGGCACGAGACACCTGCACCAGCGCGGTACGACGCCGGCCAACCCTCACCTTCACCAGCGTCTCGCTCAGCTCGATCAGGTAGTCGAACACCTGCGCGTGCACGGCCGGGCTCTGAATCCGGTTCACGTCGCCGAGAGCGCCGAGCATGCGACGCCAGAGCACCACGGCCACGTCCGGCATCCAGCCGCGCAGGGTGCCGCCAGACATGACGGATCGGTGCTCGGAGGCGCCGCTGTCGGTGGTGTCTGTCGGCACAGGGGGCGGGTCAGAGGAGCCCAGACATGACGGACCGGTGCTCGGAGGCGCCGCTGTCGGTGGTGTCTGTCGGCACAGGGGGGCGGGTCGGAGGAGCCCAGACATGACGGACCGGTGCTCGGAGGCGCCGCTGTCGGTGGTGTCTGTAGGCACAGGGGGCGGGTCGGAGGAGTCCAGACATGACGGACCGGTGCTCGGAGGCGCCGCTGTCGGTGGTGTCTGTAGGCACAGGGGGCGGGTCGGAGGAGTCCAGACATGACGGACCGGTGCTCGGAGGCGCCGCTGTCGGTGGTGTCTGTAGGCACAGGGGGCGGGTCGGAGGAGTCCAGACATGACAGACAGGTGATCGGAGGCGCCGCTGTCCGTGGCGTCTGTCGGCACATCAGGCGACAGCTCGGCACGTCAGGGGTCACTGACAGGGCCGGAGATCACATCCAGTCAGACCTTTGCCACACTGCAGGCGTTTATATCCGCTCAAAACATGCTGAAGAGAACGGGAGGGAGCAACTAAAGGCCTCCGTTCCTTGCATCGGTTTCTCACAGCTCAGAATGACCCACGACCGATCTTGAGTGACGCCTCCGTCACTGTCACCCTCATGCCCGTATCGGTCGGCCCCAGGCCCAGCCGCCGGCGCTGCCCACTGACCGATGCTGTTGCCGTCGGCGGCGAAGTCCAGCGCCATGGGCGACTCCTTGATGGAGTTGGTCTCCAGGCCGCTGGACGGCGACGGCGAGCGCGAGTGCAGCTCCGGCTCCGAGGCCTGCGAGTGCAGCGACACTGCCGACGGACCGGGGCCCGGCGTCATCCTCCGACGCCGGGCAGCGCTCCGAGCCACCGGCGGTGCGCGGCGGCACGCGACACAAGGCCTCGCTGACAGGGCAGCCGGCGCCCGCGGCACGACAAGGCCTCGCCGACAGGGCAGCCAGCGCCCGCAGCACGTGACGCGACAGAGAATTGCGGAGTGGGCCGAGCACTGCCTGATGAGTCCCGAGCCGACGGGACAGCGATGAGCGGTTAGCTACGTGACGTGGGCTGTCGGTGCACGGTATTCACAGCTGAGCTAACGTAGCAGTGAATGGGACGGATTCGGGCGTGGGATGGCAATGGGACATGGCCTCCAAACTGTTCAAAGCTGCGTCCGAGCCGATGCAAACAGACGGCTTTCCACACAGGATTGCATTTAACCCACAGCACGGGAAGTGGACATCGACCACAGAAACACAGCCCGCCGGCATCCCACACACCGGCCTGGGAACATCACCACACAGGGACCCCATCAATAGTACGGAGCGCCGATGCAGATCATGGAGATCGACAGCTTCGCCAGATCCGATCGGCACGATCGACGGATCGCGGAGGCCGACCAATCCGGCCGATCACGATCGCGGACATCGACCGATCCGGCAGATCCTGATCGCGGCGATCGACTGATCCGACCGCTCCCGATCGCGGCGCGAGCGGGCGGCGGCGCGCCGCTCCGGCTCACCTCTGCAGCGCAGCGAGTCGACCGAGCGCCAGACCTTCCTGGGGCCCGGCTCGGCCAGCGGGAAGGCGCGGCCGGCCGTCGGCGCCACCAGCTCGACGGCCAACAGGCTGGGCGCCAGGCTGCCCTCGGAGAGGCTGCGCACCAGCCGGGCCGGCGCCAGGCCGGCCGGCGCGCCCAGCCCGCTGGTGTATCGCTTCCGCGGGTGCGGCGACACGCCCGGCTGGCTGCTGGCCGAGCCTGCACGCGCGCGCGCCGGCCAAGGCGTCAGCCAAACGACGACAGTCATTTTCGCATGACGGGTGTGAAAACATGGGAAGCGCACGTGACACATCATGCTGCAAGATCAGGCAGGCAAGCCCTTGTTCCTGAGGGGACAACGCCGCGCTGAAGGCGTACCATTGTGCTAACATGAGCCACCCAGGGGAGTCATGGAGCGCGAAAACAAAACTACCATGATATGATGTTAATTGAGGTTTAGGGCCGCGCCGACACCTACGGCCACTTCTCAGCATCTTAGATAGCCTCTGCACGTACATCCGAAGTTTGCCACCTCATGCCGGTTAACAGACCTTGCAGACGCCACTCAAGACGCCCAAATGCGACCGCACGGCGCCTCCCCGCGGCGGCCCGCGCCATCAGGAGCGCCCGCGGCAGCCGGCGGCCGGGGCGGCGGCGCTCCACTGACCGTGCTGCGAGTGGGCGTCGTCCGGCGGCTGGAGCGAGGCGCGCCGCGCCGGCCCGTCACCGTGGTCCCTGCTCTCGGCCGGCGGCGTCGGTCGACTCCAGGCGCCCGCCGACTGGCGGCACGTGGTGACGGGTCATGACACGGCACGTGGCGACGGGTCACGACACGGCACGCGGTGACGGGTCGCGACACGGCACGCGCCGTCCGGTTACAACGCGACACGCGGTGAAGGCCGGCATTGCGCACAATTTGTTTTTTGGAAGCACTGTTTGGTTTTGAGGTATTCTATCATCTGAACGTTCAGTTACGTCCTTTTATGATTTAAGACACCTTTATGTCGCTTTAATGCACCTTATATGTGCTTTTTTACGTAAAGCTAACGTAAATATCTTTCATTTTCAGTCGTCTCGGTCGAAACTTAAGAAGTACAGGACGGTGCGGCCCTGACAATAAAGCTGATCACCGCCTTATTCCGTGGTGCGGCGCCGGCAGTCACCGCAGCTGACACGGTCGGGCGGCACCGGCGGTCCTCAGCCCGGAGCGGGCGGGCCCACCTGGTGGCCGTCAGTGCGGCCGCGGCGGCGTTTGCTCTTCTGCTCAGTGAGCCGGTCCAGCGGCAGGTTGTTGAGGTCCAGCTCGTACACCTGGCGCGCCACCACGCGCGTCAGAGTCTCCAGCGTTTTCTGAAACACGCAGACGGCAGCCGTCGGTCAGCGGCGGCAACTGACGGGCGGAGCGACGCTGAACCCGGCGCCCGTGCCCACACGCACACGGCGGCGGCAAGGTAGTCAGGCCACGTCAAAGGGGAGATCACAAAGGCCGTGTAGATCCAATCTGGCTCGAGTTTAACTCACCGTGGATCACTCCATCCGCTTAAACGCTCCGGGTTATTCTCTCCCGCTGCCGTAGGTCAAAATCAATGCTTGCAAACGCTCGAGACCTCGAAACTCCGCTCACGTACCAGTGACACAACCTTTGAGGGACGAAACAATACGAATCCAGCAGAGGGCACGAGAGCGCTGCCGCCATCTTTGCCTCTGTCCACACCGGCAGCTGTCGCCTGACTCTCGGCCGGCCCAGAGCAGACGCTGCCGCGCGCCGGCTGCGCCACCCGGCACACAGCTCGGCCCCGGTGTACGTACGGCCCACTCCTTGATGAGCTCCTCCCAGGCGGTGAGCGAGGAGAGCGTGCCCAGGAACTGGTCCCACAGCTCCACGCTGACGGCCACGTTCAGGTTCGCCTTCACCCAGGTCACTATCAGGGTCTGCAGCGGAGGCGAGGAGCCACGGCCGCCGTCAGAGTCGGCCCGGGCCACGCCGGTAGTGCGTCCGAACTGCGCTCACAGCGCTCGGACGGGCCGGCAACGGGTCCAGGTGCAGTGCACCCCACATCACACCCCTCCACTGTCAGTCAGGGGTGCCACTCTCCCCTGTCACGGGAGGCCTGGCGGTGACAGACCAGGGACAAAGTTCTCCGAGTCGGGTCGGCGGTACCCAGGACTGTCATCCCAGGTTCACTTCAGGCCACAGCTGTCACGGTCCGAGTCCCGTCGCGGGCGCCAGGATCCGTCTACACTCAGGAACATCGCAGTCAGCCTGGTACGCGGGCCCGTGCGAGGACAGGAGCAGCGGCACCAGTGTGGGACCGTCTCGGCCGGGGCCGCGTAGCGCTGTACCGCGGCCCCGAGGCTCAGCCCACTGATCTGGGGTCACCGCCCGGCCGGGAACGCCGTCCTCGGGCGGACCCGGCCGGACGACACCCGGCCGCAGGTCACGACACCCCCCCCCCCCCTCCGCACACCCACCGACCGTGGGCTGAAGCTGGTCAGACCGCGCCCAATATACAGCGCGAGCGCAACCTCATATTCTCAGCCAACAGCTGGACGGCACGTGCTACACTTCACGACGAACGCCGAAAAGCTAACGTCGGCGTCATCCCTCGTCGCGCCGCCGCGTGAGTCGCCGGAGCAGCGGCAGCTGCCAGCGAGCCGGCCGGCAGCGGCGGCGCGGGCCGCGGGCGGGCTGGCCCCTCACCTGGAACAGCGGCCGGGCCAGGATGGCGCCGAGCGTCTGCTCGCGCGCCTTCACGGCCGGCTCGCCGGACAGAGTCTGAGTGGTGACCTGCAGAAGGACCAGCAGCAGCTGCTCCCTGGAACAGAGCCACCGGCCGGCCGTCAGTGCCGGGGCACAGGTGGACCGAGTCATAGCAGGTACAACAGAATAAAGCCATCCATGAAGGGCATCAGGGCCCGGCAGTGTCTGGTCGCCGCCGCAGAAGAATATAGCAGGGACCCCAGAGCGACATATCAGGGGCCATCGAGCGGCATCAGGGGCCACAGAGCGACATATCAGAGGCCATCGAGCGGCATCAGGGGCCACAGAGCGACATATCAGAGGCCACCGTGCGACATATCAGGGGCCACAGAACGACATATCAGAGGCCACCGAGCGACATATCAGGGGCCATGGCGCGACATATCAGGGGCCATAGGGCGACATATCAGGGGCCACCGAGCGACATATCAGGAGCCACAGGGCGACATATCAGGGGCCACAGAGCGACATATCAGGGGCCCTAAAACAACATATCAGGGGCCATAGAGCAACATATCAGGGGCCAAAGAGCAACATATCAGGGGCCACAGAGCGACAAATCAGGGGCCACAGAGCAACATATCGGTCTGAAAATGTGAGCCATCCAGTAGTCCAGTGTACCTTTCGGAGCCCAAACTGCAGCGCTGTTGGGCGCCAGCTTGGGCGGCTTCAGCGACTATTACGGCGGCGTGATGGACCTACTATCGCATGACGGCCAGGACGGCTCCAAATGTCGTCCTGGCACTGTGTCAGCACACAAACACACACGTGGTCGCTGACTGTCGACGCGGCCCTTGTCCTTCCAATACCTCAGTCAGCTAACATTAAACTGGCACGAAAATAACTATTTCCGGCCAGTAGTCCTCGCAGTGATGTGGCACCAATGATGAGTGGGCGCGCGTCCGCACCAAACACCAACACCTGACACCGGCACAGACACCGACACCGTCCGGTTCCGCGGCAGACAGGGCAGCCGGCGGACGCCGCTCACCAGGTGGCCTGCGACATGTAGACGTTCATGACGAGGTAGCGGTACATGTTGAGGATGCGCTTGCAGAGCTCCACCTGGTCCTCCATGTAGTGGCCGCGGTACTCGGGGCTCGGCTCCAGCAGGAAGATGTTGGCCGAGTTGGTGATGAACAGCTGTAGTGTATTCTGCCGGGCGGAGAGGTCAGTGTACTCGACCAGCTCACACCGCACACGAGCTGGACGCCCTGCTGGACATGCCTGTGATGGCGGCGAATGCCCTTGACAGCTTACGAACGTTCAGGATAGACGGCTTTTAAAAACCGATGTTCTCGAATTACAAGTATTTACAAGATGAGCCCCTAAGTCACCTGGAACTGGTCCGCTAGACTTCCCGAGCCGCCGGCTAGTCCTTGTAAAACAATGCGAGCCGCTCACCGTCCAGCACCGTGCCGAAGCCAAACACTGACAGACGGCGACAGCGGCGGTCGGTCCCCCTGCGCCTGGCAGCTGACTACATCGAGCTGGTTGCAGAGCGCGGCGCTGCGCGGTGTGGGGCTGGCGCGCTGGCGGCCGGCGGGGCCCACCGTCTCACCGCACCCCAGCACGCCGTGCTCGGCGGCGGCCGCCTCCCTCACCTGCAGGCCGGCGCGCACGCTCTGGGAGAGTCCGGCCGAGCCGTCCGCGGCGGCAGCGGCGCGGCCCGGCGGCCGGGCCGAGTCCCGCACGTCCTGCAGGCAGGGGCCGGGTCAGCGGGCGGGGCCTAGATCAGCGGGCAGGGACTGGGCCAGCGGGAATGGCCTGGATCACCGAGCAGGGCTGGGTCAGTGGGAGGGCCTGGGTCACCGAGCAGGGCTGGGTCAGTGGGGATGGCCTGGATCACTGAGCAGGGGCTGGGTCAGTGGGGAGGGCCTGGGTCAGCAGGCAGGGTCTGGGTCAGCAGTGAGGGGCCCGGGTCAGTGGGGAGGGCCTGGATCACCAGGCAGGGACTGGGTCAGTAGGCAGGGCCTGGGTCAGAAGGCAGGGTCTGGGTCAGTGGGGGGGGGGGGGGTCTGGGTCAGCAGGCAGGGCCTGGGTCAGTAGGCAGGGCCTGGGTCAGTAGGCAGGGCCTGGGTCAGTAGGCAGGGCCTGGGTCAGAAGGCAGGGACAGGGTCAGTGGGGAGGGTCTGGGTCAGTGGGGAGGGTCTGGGTCAGTGGGGAGGGTCTGGGTCAGTGGGGAGGGTCTGGGTCAGTGGGGAGGGTCTGGGTCAGTGGGGAGGGTCTGGGTCAGTGGGGAGGGTCTGGGTCAGCAGGCAGGGTCTGGGTCAGTAGGCAGGGCCTGGGTCAGTAGGCAGGGCCTGGGTCAGAAGGCAGGGCCTGGGTCAGTGGGGAGGGTCTGGGTCAGCAGGCAGGGTCTGGGTCAGTAGGCAGGGCCTGGGTCAGTAGGCAGGGCCTGGGTCAGAAGGCAGGGACAGGGTCAGTGGGGAGGGTCTGGGTCAGTAGGCAGGGTCTGGGTCAGTAGGCAGGGCCTGGGTCAGTAGGGCAGGGCCTGGGTCAGTAGGCAGGGCCTGGGTCAGAAGGCAGGGACAGGGTCAGTGGGGAGGGACTGGGTCAGTGGGGAGGGTCTGGGTCAGCAGGCAGGGTCTGGGTCAGTAGGCAGGGCCTGGGTCAGAAGGCAGGGCCTGGGTCAGTGGGGAGGGTCTGGGTCAGCAGGCAGGGCCCCAGGTCAGTGGGGAGGGCCTGGGTCAGCAGGCATGCACAGCCAGCGTGCAGGGCCTGGGTCTGCGGCGCCGGCTAACCGCGACCCATCAATATCACCACCGGCGGCGGTCGGCCAATATAGCCAATAACGTCTGATCACAACAGATGGTGGCATCCGTCTCCTGTCTGACGTAACCGAGCCACCACAGACCGCTCCAGATATTCCACGAAACGTCGGTGTAATCAGCTCAAGAAATCTCCCAATGTTGATGTCCGCTGTCAAATCGAAACGCGGGAAGAGACGACATGCTGCGACTTGACTTCGTCAACAGCGAAAGGAATGGACCATGTGATGCATTTCATGTCAGCTTCCCCAGGCATCCCTAACGGGTGGCTGTTCTAGGAACAGCCCCCCGTTCCACACCAGAGCGGTCGATGCCGAGCCTCTGAGCCGGCTCCCATTCCTGGCCTGACCTCTGCGTGTACCGACGTTCGGCCGTCCAGCGTCAGCTCGGCGGGCTCCAGCAGGAACGGCGGCAGCTGCACCTGCTCAGCACACGCCGAGGACGCGCCGGTCAGTGGCCGGCCCGCGGCGTCGACGGCGAACGAGCCGAATGTCGTGTGGCCCAGTCGGCGACAGCCCACCCTCCATGTCCCGTAAGACGCGGCCGCCACAACGGAAAGCGCTTCACACCCGACGTACACCGACCGCGAAACAGACTGTACGGCCGCGGGCAGCCAAGATAAGCCGCCAAAAAGCAAACGAGTTTCGGCATGTTCCATGGAATACCGTGACTCCTCCGCCGATCATCCTGCACACCCACAGCTCTCGGTCAATAGCTCTGCGCCGGCCACCGCCGCCCACTGCCCCGACACGCACGTTGATCTGGATCCAGTCCTTGTAGACGAGCACGACTCGCTTGATGGCGGCCGAGTAGTGGCAGCTCAGCAGGAACGCCTGCCTGAACACCTCGTGGACGAAGTTGACGTTCTGCCGGCTGGCGAAGAGCACGGTGCGCACGAGCGCCGCCTGGTCCGGCTGGTGCCGGCCGCAGGGCTCCCTGCAGGCGGGACGGCGGTCAGCGGCCGCTCCTGGCGCGGCCCGCACGCCGGCGCCACGCTCAGCACGCGTCGGTACGCACAGCGACCCGCCTGGTGCGGCCTCAGCGATGGCCAGCGCCACACAGCGGGGCAGAGCAGACCGGTGCGGCATGCGAATGATGAGTTGGCTCCTATTAAGAGAGATCCGGTTGGATTTATAAACATGACATCATCGGCAGATTACCACAGGCAAGCCAACAGCAACACCACGCTGCATCTCACAGGCAGCAAACGGCAACTCTGAATGGCATCTCCATCCGTCGTCCGAACGCCGCCTCCAATGAGACGCATGTCACGAAAGGCGGGCAGCACGTGACGCCGCGGAGCACGCGGCGCCGGCGAGCCCGTCCCGGGCGCTGACGCACACTGGTCCGAAGGCGGCGCCGCCGCTCGAGTCGGAGGCGAGGCTGTGCAGCGAGGCGGGCGCGTCGCTGTCGCCGGCCGACGGCGGCAGGGCGCGCCGCGGCTCCGGCGTGCCCTGGCTGCCGTCGTCGCCCGAGCCGCCGCTGCCGGCAGAGGCGCGCCGGCGCCCGGCGTCACGCACCAGCGCAGCAGCGGCACGCGGCCCCGACGGACACACAGGCCGCGGACACACACATACACACACACAAGGCGGACGTCATGGCGGTCATGATAATGTGCAGAAATGGGGACGGACCCAAGAGACAGACACACACACACGACAGTTACTGACTTGCATAGCAGGCATCAAGGCAATCGTGGACATTTTTACACATGAAGATCACCACAGGCCTCAGCCAAACAAAAACTCCTCATGGACAAACAGCAGAGCTGTAGCACCAGCTTACAGACGAACATCAACATACAAAGAAGCACCAAAAGCCGGCAGTACCACGGAACCGTCACCTGCAAAACTGTCACCAGCGCATGCGCCGCGGGGGCGCGGCCTCACCCGGACTGGTGGGCGGACCCGGCCGGCGGTGGCGCAGTCTCGCGGCCGCCGGAGCGCGCGTGCACGAAGTTGGCCACCCAGCGGATGACGACGACGCGGCAGGAGACGAGCCGGTCGGCCGGCCGCGGCGCGCCGTCCACAGAGCTAGCCATCGGCGAACGCTGGCGGCGCAGCTCGGGCAGCGCTGCCGGCCGGCCGGGGAGGCGTCACCGGCGGCGGTGCGACCAACACACACGCCAGTCAGGACGGTGGCGGCGGGGGGCACGGGAGCGCGGCGTCACCATACTGTCCCGACGCGGCCCCGGGCGTCCACGTGCCGGTGCCGGATGAGAGGGACTACACGACGTGGAATGAACGGAGCGAGACCCGTCCGCGGAGGGGGGGGGGGGGGGGGGGGCGGGACAGGACGGGACGGGGTGTCAAAACTTTCGCCCGACCAGCCGACGTAAAGCGTGATGTGGTGAGTCACAGACCACATCCGGGTGCTGACATGGACCGACCACACGCAACGTGGTCATCGCGCTGTTACGACAAGGTTTATCACGCATCCGTGGATACAGTCCGCTAATCGGCTTCACGCCATCGCGGTTTGCGAACTTACTCAGCGTTGGCCTGTACAGGTTCGTGTGCCAGTTGAAGTCGGGAAATATGTGCGGAAGATAGAACTGCTTGAAGTTGTCGAACAGAAAGTTAAAACAGCGCACATGGTACGCCTTGTCCTTCCACTCTATCCTTGTGAGCTGCAAACGAGGAAACACGGCTGTCGGGCTGCACGGCGCAAAAAACGCAGCTGTCACGACCCCATTGTAAGACTGTAAGCCGACATCAGCACGCCGCTTGGTGTCGCATGCCCAAATATCAACCCCACAAAGCGACGCTAAAGCGCGAAGCTAGGAGCACGCTCGCGGCGTATTTAAACGATGGGAAAGGACAATCAAGTCCTGGTGACCAGAGGATAATTACTGTGGTTACTGATCAACCACTCTCACCGTCAGCATTGAGTACAATCATGCATAGAATAGTACACACTGCCATGTTATGCCTTCGTATATATGTCGTACGACGCACATAAGGAGCTGCGTGGCAATGCATACATTGCTACACATAGAAGTTTCGCTCCTTCACTTCTGTACACGGTTGACCATCCTGTAGTTATTTTCATTAAGAACGAGATGGCCCCGGTTGAACACTAACATGGACCATCCGGCACCTGATCTCAGCCGGCTGCTAACCTGCGTGACCATGTTGTCCATGAGGCACTCCAGGAAGAACCGGGTCAGGTCGTCAGAGGCCTTCTCGACGCCCTGCGGCGGCAGGATGGGCGCCACGTCCACTGGGCCCACTGCAAAGGTGCGGCGCGTCTCAGGTCTGTCCTCGCTGCCGGTCGCAGAGGACAGGGGGCAGCAGGGCCGATGTCCCGACACATCTCGCAGGCGGGGTCGACCGCCCGGTCCGGCCCGGCGGACGTCCCAGCACGTCATAGCCGGCGTGCGAGCCGTCTGGCACGGCTAGGTGTGACACGGCCCAACATCACACCACGGTGAGGACCGTCTTCTCATTGTGCCTGTTGTCCGGCTGGGCCGCCTCCTTACCGTGCCTGTTGTCCGGGTAGGCCGTCTCCTCACCGTGCCTGTTGTCCGGGTCAACCGTCTCCTTGCCGTGCCTGTTGTCCGGCTGGGCCGCCTCCTTACCGTGCCTGTTGTCCGGCTGGGTCGTTTCCTCACCGTGCCTGTTGTCCGGGTGGGCGGGTGACACTCGTGGCGCGCTCTGTGGGGCCGCGTGAGACGCAGGCGGAGGGAAGCCCGGCACCAGGGTGGCGAACATCGACAGCAGTTCATCCGAGGCTTGCTCGCCCACCTCTTGGAACCAGATCAGGAACATCCTGTGACGCGGAGGCCGGTCATCAGCTCTGCTGGGGCGTGCCTCAGTCCACATCACCACATGCCCCACCCGCCAGCACCAACTGTGAGTGGCATTACTAAATAAATACGTGACAAATACCGGATCAGAGAATAGCAATTCCGGATGCTGCTCGGTGCGAGAAAATTGCACTTCATGCAAAATCAATGACCTAAATCTCCATGAGGTAGCAACCTAACAGCAGACTACCACCAGCCATCACATTACAACAGCTGACCATCACTGGTGACGACAGGATAGGAGAGGCCACCCAGATCACTATGCCACAGCAGAGGGAGGGGGCCTGACCTCATGGCCTCGCGCCGCAGCCGCAGAATGTTGCCCGGGTGCAGCAGGGTGCGCATCACCCGGCTGACGCTGTGCAGCTGCCAGCGCTGCTGCAGCAGCTCAGGCAGCAGCAGCAGGATGTGCTCCAGGATGTAGAGCACCGACTCCACGTCTTCGCGGTGCGCCCGGTGTGCTGAGGCGGACAGGGGTGCAGTCAGCTGCGATGTCGGCTCCGGCCGGCGGCGACGGCCAGGGGGGGGGGGGGGGGGCTGTGAGGTACCTGCCACACCTGGCAGCCAGCCCCAGCCCCATGTGAACTGTGAAGCATGCTGTTGATAACTGAACAGCCCTTGGAATAGTCTGATACGATGCTTGATGAAACTTCGCTGGGCTGTTGTAATAGGTAAGCCATGACACTATCTGTTCATATCATGTAACACAGTAAAACAAGCCCTGCCTTAGAAGCTCTAGAGAAAGTGAATATCATTTACAGAAATTCCGGCCATTGGTAACAGGGGACTTACGCTTAATCTTGACGCTGGCCTCAGCTGCAGCAAAGACATCATAGAAGAGGTAGTAGATGTGGCTGTAGTGGGTCTCAAAAATATATTTTGCTTCCACAAGGTCAACATTTTCTGGAAGAAGAACATTTCATGGTCAGAACACCTCTGAAAGAGTGGATGCAAGGAAAGCCATGGTGAAAAGTACTTGTTTTGTTCATGACATGCACTCAAACTGGACAATCCCGTTTCCATAACAAAGCAGCATATACAGCTCTGCAAATTCAAGTAAAATGAGCCCCATAAATAAGCAGAAGTAGAGAAAATCTGAAGGCAGTGATTTCCAATAGCACATGTGCACTTCCCATGTATAAGGCAATACTGTTGCCAATTGAGTTGCTTCAGGCAGTATTCAATTGGTCTGATGACCTGTCTTGACTCTCAATATCTGCCCTCCACATATCACATGAACAGTATTCACATGCTACAGCATGGCATATGACTTGCATTTTAAATTCATGTGAATTAAACTGACACAAATGTGTAACATTGCCCACTTCAATATGCTGGAGGCCATTCTCTGGTCTCACCAGGCCATAACTCAGCCAAACAGCTTTGAATCGACTTGCTTGACATTGCAACTTGTTATCTATAAGATCATATCTGGAGTGCCACCTGCCAGTAAAGTGGTGCAGCATAACTTTTGAGTACATGGGGCATGCAGTTTCCACCATAAAAAACAGGTGGATTATAATGATGCCATACAGCAAAGGTGGTGCTTCAGAAAGGGATGCAGCAGCACCAATAAATTTAGGTATAGAAAAGCTTCCAATTGAAGAGAACATCCATATGTCATGACATACTGGAACAGCCTGATCTCAAAACAGCAACACAAAAATACAAGTGCCTGCATATAGGCAGTTCAGTTATACCTGCATCACACAACATGCATGGCCTTGCTGTACACCTTTAGGGTGCAGGATTAGTCCTCTGCTTTGTTCTTCTGTTTGGCCGCCAGAATAAAATACATTGACTCCTACAATATGTCATATAGCCTAATATTGTATGCAGGTACCTCATCTGAACCATTGTGACCTGGATTGCTTGCATTGAATCCATTCTGGAATTGATCTTTGTATATTTGAGCAAGAACTGTACTCTGCTTGAAATTATGCAGTGCTGTCTGAAGCACAAACCTGAGCAGCCCCAGAAGCTGACCGAGGGTCAGACTAAAAGTAAGTACACACATGCCTACCAAAGCTACCTATTTCATAAATATGGCATTCTTAAAAAGTTTGTGTAAGTTAGCATCTTTCCACTGAGAGCTTAACAACAAATTGAAAGGTACAAAATGTCACATTTCTCAATGTGTTGTGTTCATGTTAACAAAATAGCAAAATGCCTGCCCATGCCATTCACTCATTAGTCACGGCAATGCAGAGCAGCAAGCCAACACATTTCATGCCCAACTCACCCAATATGATGCGAAGGTGTTTCAGGCGAGTCGCTGAGTCCTTCTTGGTGTCGAGAATCTTCTGAATGGACTTTTTGACATCAACGGCGGCATGTCCTTTCTTGGCAAGATTGAACATGCTGACATTCTATAAAAATGTCAACCGACAACATATGCAGGTTCTCATTCGAAGCGAAATATCACTGAACAAGACTTGCAATGGCTCTTACAACTTAACCGAGCAAACCTTCCCCGACAGCACCGCAATGGGCAGTGTACCCACAACCAATCACTACCGCCCGTCCTTTCCCACAGATTTCTACTCCACATTCGTCTATCGCCGTTTGTTTAGAGGGCCTTGGCCCTACCAAGGGTAGGTAAAAAGAGTTTCAGTTTTTAGGCTTGATGTGTGATTTTCATGACGTCATGTAATGGCTTAGGCCAAAATAACAAAAATGTGTTGGCCTAAGCTGACATACTGGAACAGCTGATTGGTAATGGCTTAGGCCAAAATAACAAAAATGTGTTGGCCTAAGCCATTGCAATGTAGTACATGGCATATGACATTGAATTCATTGAGATTCACTCAAAAATTAAAGAAACGTAGCGAACATATAAGTGTGAACTCTACTGTTTCCCTTGCATTACCACTGATCACATCATTGTTGGTTAACTAAAAAAATGACGAAACTTCTAGCTTTGGATTTTCGCTATCTCCTTCATAATCATAGTCATATAAATCAAAACAAGGTCCTACCAGCTTCTGTAAACAAGAGAGTCATTGTGTAAAAAAGAGACACGTCATTCGTGGTCTGTGGCGTTGTTACTGTTACATTCGTATACCATTTGTACATTGTTGCACTGTTATCCTATTGTTACTCATCACTGTTGTGCGTGACGAACACTTTTGGTTCAGATATAGTCACCACATTCTCCGCCCTGACTCTTGTCTGAAGTCAAACCAACAATCCGGTGAGACCAGGTGTATTTGTGTGACCAAATGCAGAAAGCAAAGCATTGAAATAATATGATGCTGAGGCCATCTAGACACGCATGCCACTTCACACTTTTTTAAGGAATAAATGCCCTGTTGAGGATCATATTCGCATCTGTGGTGACTTTATGGAATGAATTCTATCAGTTACTTTTCACAAATTGCAGTTTAGTGGAGAGCCTACAAGCACGGATGCACAAGCAGGTGACATTCGGAGCACTCACACTCCGACCGACCGCCACACTAACGACACCTGGCACTGTTCATGCTTCCCTTCCCCGGCCATTGGTCACTCCATCCGATTATACACCGTCTCCTGCTGACCCTGGAATACACTTATGTCGTTCTGAACGTTTTGAAAAAGAGTCGTGCACACCAGGTTCCATCACCAGCTAATAAAGCCTAGCTTGCCCATTTGTTATTAAAAATTTAATCAAAACCAATCAGATAATAACACAAAAATTGAAAGGGAATTACTTGAATCGAGAGGGCTATGTCGGCAGATGAGCGATTAACACTGCCGGCCGAATAATGTGCAACAATGGCACGGTATGCGCATGATCGCACCCGCAGTGCACGACTAGAACTATTTGAAATTAGGTGCTACCATCATTGAGTGAGACGCGGCCGAATACCGACCGAATAATGTCGACCAAATAAAATGGAGGACAGAATCCGACGTGTTTGTTGTAATGGCAGCTGGTAGCCCTGTACCAGCGCGTCTCGCTCAAAGTTTGCCGGCACCAGTGCCTTGCCAGCACTATCGGCCGGCAATGTATTTAATGACGCTGGTACAGGGTCATCCGCTGCATTCCGTCGACGCCCGAACAGCTTCGCACATAACACGCGCCCGGGTGGCCGGCTAGATACTCTTCGCCCGGGTGGGTGGGGTCAATTTGACTCCTACTGAGATCTCGGGAACCATGAAAGCTAGAAACACCAAACTCACAGGGTGTGTTGACCTATACGTGAACACACTTGGGTTAAAGTTTCAGGTTCCCAGGTCAAGCGACCTTTGGGTCAAAAAAGGTCAAACAAGGTCAAGTTCCAGGTTGGTCTCCAAAGTGCCCCCAGAACCCGTATAACCATTTCTAAGCAAAAAGTCACATGCTCATTCAAGGTCAGTGACCTTGTCTGACCTTGTGAAAGTCAAAGTGACCAAAATCATACAGGACTGCCCTGAGTTTTGCATTTCACTAAGCGACAAAGATTACGCTAGGCAGTATGTTCCTAAAAACAAAATGCTTACCTGGGTCATTTTAGGTCATTTACCTACTTGGACCTCTAACATGTCCATGGAAGATGTATAATGCGGTTCACGCTATCAATAAAGTCGAAACGAGCACCAGAAATTATCCCATATGGCAAGCCCCAGAGTAACAACAGGTTGGTTTTGACCATGGTGTGATCTTCATACCTGACCATAGGCCAATGCTATTTACTCATTCAACTGTTTTGTTGGCTAAGGAAGTATCTCAGAGACGTACGGCTTCGTCTAACACTCCGTTGTTGAATCAGATTAAAGGATTCCCCAGAAATTGCCTTCGCTAAAACCATGGCCTGACTTTGACCTGCTACAGGTCAGCGCCCTTGCAAGTTACATCTGAATTGTTGGTGCCAAACGATCCGCTATTCAATTGTCTACAGCTATGGAAAATTGGGCGTAGCCACGCCGCGCCGTCAGGAAACCATTCCGGAAAAAACCTTCGGGAGGATCAATTTGACCCCCACCCTAGCGCGTGTTAAGGTTGATGCGCCAATCGCACGGCGCGTTGCAATGTTCAGCTGTCCAATTCAAACTGTTTTAGTCGTGCGCATCAGGTGCGACCTCGTGCACTGTGTGGGAGCATGTGGGGACACTCTAGGCCGGCAGCGGAAGTCGCTTGTCGTCCGCCATGACTTTTTCAAAGCATCTCTTGACTGCGCATTGCCAACTGATGTCAGCCTGGCCCTAGAGTGATGGTCAGACCACAGCGACCAGAAAAATACTATAATTGCGTGTGAAGAGTGCGACGGTGCACATCCGATGACCTTTGCATAGGACAATCAGCCGTTAGCATAACATATTTGTTTGATTCCGGTTTTTATCTTATTCGTCCGACCCCCGACAGTGCCTCACTCAATGATCACGGGCCAGCCCCACCGGCGATCTACAAAGTTATGGCGTCGAATTTAAATTACTCCAAGTCGTGCTCGTAGGGTACAACCATGTGTGTACGATCTGAATGTGGAAACACTCTCGTCGGGCAATGAAAATCGCTGATCTCCCGACAATGCCTTTTTTGTTCAAGTCATCCGTTGACCGTCCATTGCTAATTGCTGTTTGCCTAACCGTGGCGTGACTGCTAGAAGACGGCCACCTTGGTAAACAAAAAAATGCTGCAAATTTTGCACAGCCATCGGCTGGCATGACCTTTTTGTTCACATCAACCAGTTAAGGGGTATTGCAAACAGCGGACGGCCTGTCACTAAACGTTAGACGGGGAGAATAGTTTCAGTTACCCACGAAAAGTGTAACTGTGCACGTTCCATAGCGCTGGTTGTGGGATATAAGCTGCCAGTATAACACACTTGTCCCCTTAGGGAGCCTATTTTGTTCGGCCCCACCACCACATTGCTTCACTCAATGCTGACGTGGCGGCCGAAGCGGTGATTTGCAGGGCTGCGACGACAAACTTCAAATACCTTTTTCCTTTCGAGGCGGGTGCAACCCTGTGCGCACTTTCCCATTATGACATCATTCTCGGCCGGCAACGTAGATTGCTCGCCGTCCGACACGACCAGTTTTGCTCAAAGCACCCCTTCAGTGCGCATTGCTAGATGCTGCCAGCGCGATCCTAACGTGATGGCCAGAATGCTGCGGCGCGGGAAAAAAATCATGAACGCGCGCTAAGAATGTGACGGTGTACATGCGATTGTACCTGTATAGGGCTGCCAGCGCTGCTGGTAGCTAGCTCCATCTTATTCGATCGAATCCCAAAGAGTGTCTCATACAATGCTGGTGGGGCGGAGCTTGCGGCGATTTGCAACGGGTTTAGCGGCAATTTACAAATTGCACATGCGGTGATTTGCATCTGCGCTTAGCAAAGCTGTCGTCATTGATGCACATACACTCTAATGGCTGGCTATCGCCAGCCGTTGGCATCATCAGCTCCCCTACTTTGAATCATTGTTCCACGAGACGTGAAAATAACACACCTCAGACGAGCTACCAAAACGTTCGAGCATATGTGAAATAGGTCTTCTGCCCCCCAGCCAGAGCAAAACGGCTCTACGAGTGGTGAAATACCCATGTGGTATGCTCCTACGGGGTATTTTATACCATGTAGTTATGCTCGTTTATTTTTTACCACATCGCTTGCAGAACAAAGTTTGCTCACATCGTGTACGTTCGCGAAAAAATAGTTGTACCAATAGCTCCTCGAGGTTGAGACCAGAAGGTGTACTGAGAGCTTCTCGACGTTGGGACCAGAAGGTGTACCGACAGCTCCTCGAGGTTGAGACTGGGTGTGCCCACAGCTCCACGGGATTGAGACCAGAAGGTTCACCGACAACTCCCCGAGGTTGAGATGAGACGTGCTTCTCGAACTAATGGGTGGACTTCAATGTTTAGAATGCTGCGACGTTTTATCATCCTCCGGAAATGATGCTTTCGTCTTTATTTTGTTCTTGAAACACCGGCCCGCAATTCTGGAGAAAGATATGGTGCGTCATTGTCGCGTCTGAGTCCAAATCGGAGAGCTTTGCTGATGGCGCGCGGTATTTATGGTCGCGATCCACTGCAGTCGTTCGACCAAGGGCCACGCAGAAGCGCATCTCGTATTTGTGTGCATACATGTCCAAACACTTTGGCAGGCACGCAGAGACGGCTTTGCCGAACGTCATCACTTTCTCCCTTCCTCGCCGTTGTCGGGTGCGGCGGTTCGGCGGACTGGAACTAACGAGGTTGGTGCCGGTCTCGGGTGGGCAGCAGGTGGGGCCGCACTCGCCACGCGCCGCGCCCAGTGGGTTTGCAATGATCGAACTGTCACGGGTCCAGGTCAAACGAGCAGCCCGCCGACGAGGACATGGCCACCGGCAGGATCCGCGACACGTTGGTACTCAGGTGACGGGTAGTCCCTGGCGCGCCTTTCTTCATTTTGGACTGGGACAGCTTCGGTCGCCGAGGCTTCAAGCCGCGACCGCCAAATGTAGTGCGTCGCAAGCTGCGAGCGTCGATACTTATGTTTGTTTTACATCATCGTTAACATATCACCTATTGCTATTGCTTTCTGCAAAATCTTTTTCAGCACAAGCGTCACAGCCACTTTGAATTACAACTACACATATACAAATTGAATGTATACCGTGGGTTTTACATGGCACAAAGTACACCAGTGACAAAACGTTTTGGTCTCAAAACGATCGTTTTCTTCACGTTTGGCGCTCCACTGACAAGCGTCTTTTGGTCTGCGTACGATATCCCAGCACAGTACCAGCGTCTCTTACTGCACCCGGCCGTTGGCTCCACAGTCAATGGCACGCGATATAATAGATCGACGGTCGCGCTCGGCGCGGGCCCGGGACGGATGCATCGGCACCTGCTGTCCCGTCACCTCACCTCGCGCTTCTTTGGCGGACAAGATCACACAGTTCAACGACAGATCTTTCAGACAAGCCGGTGCACGCATATGGTGCAGAAGACAGTGTATCATGGCCAGGTTTCGCCCGGCGACAAAGTGGCCTGTTTTGGGTTAGTCCAGTTCACGCAAGATCTGCGCTATACGCTCCTGATGACGGCAGCGTCTGACGATCCTGACGCAGGGGTTAACCATTTTCTGGATACACGTAAGCTGTGTCGCGCTGCAACCAGCCCAGACAGTCGGGTAGCAAAACATGAGGCTAAAACTAAGGCCTCCGCTAGCTTTTTCCCCTCCTTCGGTCGCCGATGCGAAATTGGTGACTTATAGGACATTTTGGCGAAGCAAGCTTCACTATGACAGAAGCATGCTCTCGAAATAAGATTCCTGTCCAGAACGACTCTCAGAATCCTTGCACTAGTCGATGGACGTGACGTCCGCCACCGAAACGTGCTTCAAAATTTATGTCAAGCACGTAATTCCGCGGAGATGTGAGAACAAGGTTATTCTTTGCACTGTTAATTTTTAGAGTATTCTGCAGATTACATTGTCGCAAATTGATCGGAAGTGTCGCCGCAAGACGCTGATAATGATTCCATCATCTCTGCACGCCTCCTCCTCCAACATGCTTTTCAGCGCTGCGTGCAGCCCGGACAAGAGGGCGGGATGCACCTTGGCCACACTATTTACAACACGGTGTGGAGGGGAGCGGGGGGGGGGGGGACAGGGCGGCAGAGGAGGAGCTTCTGCCTCCAGCACGGCAGCGACACGAGACCCAGTTGTCGCAAAGTGATGGTTCAGCCGATCGGCCCACTCCTGGGCGCCCTCACGTGTGCAGTAACACCAGATGTACCTAAAGAGAAAAGACCGCTCCACGCTGTTTGACTCGAATGAGCGAATTACGATGAAAAAGTAAGACGACCTGGTTCGATGCTGCGCGCTTTTCACCACGCTCCGCCTGGCAGCATACGCCTGGTGAGTCTCGGTGCGCGGGTCAGCGGCACGCTAGGCACTCGCCAGGTCACATCCTCCCAGCAAACACCGCAGCTCCTCTGCATCCTTAAGCCACGGGCATGAGCGGGATTTGAGCCGCTTTCTCGTTGGCAGCATGTGCTCGTCCAGTGCGTGTGGCCAAGCTGCAGGCCAGGCCGACTATCCGTCCTCCGCACGGCTCGTCCCCTGCGCTGCGGTCCAGTCCGCCAGGAGGAGTTCTAGCCGCAGCACGTCCGGTGCGGGGTTCTTGGCGGACATAACGCCTGCGGTCCAGTCCTCCAGGAGGATTTCCAGCATGTCCGGTGTGAGTAGAGGGAGTCCGCCGGGAGTTCCAGCCGTAGCGCGGTACGGGGTTTCTGGCGGATGCTCTGTGTCGTCAACAGTAAATGAGTCGCTGGTTCCGTATGCGTGTGGGGCTTCCATGCGGGTTTTGCATCGCCATCTAAAGAACACCTGTATGGGCCATTTGTACGCCAGCTTGGAGTCCTACATGGCCCGTTCATCTGGCGGCTTGGCTGAACGCCGGTCACATTCCTGCATAACCTGCTTTTGAGACCGCCACCAAGTGCGCTTCCAGACACCGGAGAAGGGCCCCCGGTCTCCGCCACACGATCAGCTGCCACTGAGGTGTTCCAGAGCACCGCTCTGGGACCGCTGATGGGCACCATTTTATGAACGATGTGAGCCTGTGCACGGTGAGCAACATTTTGATCACCTAATGCGCGGACAACACCCAGGTTTCGGTCAGCGGCCGTCAGTCTGATCCCGCGCAGATTGTTTGCTGCATGCAATGTGCCATCCAAATATCAGTCAGAACCTGATGCAGCCAGCACCAACGAGGCAAAACTTCCCATAACTGGCACCCGTCAGATACCCCGCCGCCCTCCCAACGCCACTCTCCATCTCGGTCGCACGCGCATACTAGGGGCGGACACTGCTTAAAACCTGGGCTTACTGCTGGACAGACAGTCTCCTTTTGGGCCTCATGTGGACGAGATCGTGAGTCTGTGCAGTGATTTGCCCATCGGATTGTTCCACGCCAAGCACAATCTGCCATTTGAGGCTATGCCCACCGTCATCAATGATCTTGTTCTCTCCACTGTACGGTAGTGCATTTCCGTATACGGCAGCGCGTCGAAACAGTTCACACACCACAGTCTGATAGTCTCTAACTTCAGCACTCCGGTGATCCCAGACCGCCAGAAATACGACCACATCAGAGACGCGCCCTCGAAGCTTGGCTGTCTTTCCGCCCGTAACCTCTGTGCAGAGTGTTGTGCTGCCTGTTGCGACAAGTACTGACCTCTGAGGAATGAGTGACGCCTATTCAACAACGCCCGCTTATCAGGTACATCAAAGGTGTGCTGCACGGGGAATAGGACCTGTTAAGGCCGCCGACCACTCACTCTGAAGCAGGTAGGCGAACATCCGCGTGCAGAGCCGTGACTTCATTCAACTCATTGTCAGTAGCCGTGCGAGAAGTCCTACATATGCTGCGGAGGGATCCTTTGGTTGGTTTGCAGTAACAATAGGAGCGAGAGAAGCGGACTGTTAGGTTTTGACCGGACTTTGTGTGTGTGTGTGTGGGTGTGTGAATGGACTGTATGAATGCTGCAGCGCGGCCGAATGGGCGCCAGCTGAGTGTACCGGTTATGTGCTACGCGGATCAATGCCAGTCTGCTTTTGTCTTTTCATGTGTGTGGCATCGTTAGGCAGACACATTTCCGCAGCATTATTGTTTCGTCTGTGTCCGGTCAGCAGCTGTACGCAGCAGCCGTACGCAGCTGAACACGCCGATGTGCTGCTCCAGGCATCAAGAAGGGCGGGGGGGGGGGGGGGGGGTCTGAATCGACAACGCAACGAGCTGGCAGGTACACTGCATGATGTTTACAATCGCTATGGAGGCGCACATCCTTCTGTGACGTAAGCCTATTGGGCGGCTGGTGGCGCGCTCGCGCCGTCTTGTAACCTGTATTTTATATAGACATGTCTAACATCCAGAAATGACTTGCAGGTTTTCGCCCTGGACAATCGCCGCGTGTTCGGGTTATCTTAGCAATATCAAAATGCATGTTTTGTTGACAAAGGGATGGTCTGGGCGTTGATAGACGCTTGTGCAGACTTGTCCCCCCGCAATGGGCGAAGCTGTTCCCATGATCCGATGAATTGTGGTGACCGAAGCATGGAAAAGCTATATTCGGCTTACTGTAGAGGGGCGCAAACCGACATGTGTCCTGGCACATCTTGGGAAGAGGAAACCAAGCGCAGCGCCTGGGATCGGTTGAGCGATTACCTGCGGAGGTCTTCTGCAGATAGCGTGTGCGCATGCGTGGCAGCGTTCTGCGTGTGTAGCTGCCGCCGCACACGAGCCCGCTGCTTTGGCGAGGCGGGATCGTTATCGCCATCGTGCAGCATGCGGCCAATCCTGTGACCACCTCGTGTCAGTCCGAGCCAGCCGGGGGCTGATTCGACGCGTTAAGGGCGCCTCCTGGTCTCTGAGCCAGCGAGGGCTGGGTCCGATTCGACGCGCTGAGGGCGACCGACTCTCGATCTCTGGACCAGTGAGGGCGAGGCCCGATTCGACGCGCTGAGGATGCCTCCAGGTCTCCGAACCAGGGAGGGCGGGTCCCGATTCGACACGCTGAGGGCGACCGACTCTCGGTCTCTGGACCTGGAGGATTCACGTGCAGGAGAGAGCGGATAATTGCGCCGGCGAAAGCGTAGTCAATATGTGCAATTGGCACGCTTTTGTGTGTACAAACCACGGGTCCGCCGGTTTGGGGCGTTTCCAGGGGTTGCTTGGTGTTGGAGCTCAATATCCAGACGACATGAAAAGGTGAAGTCAACTGCGTCGTGCAGATGAAACGAAACGGCTACAATTCACCGCCGGGTCCCAGAAGCTGCCGACCCACTGAAGCGTCGCCAACCGAGCCCTACCACCTGTTTCGAAATCGATCTCGAGCGCGTGACACTGGTCTGAGCAGAGAGAGATTGAGCTCTGCCCACTGCCCAGCCATGTGCTCCTGTCTATTGTGACCAATGTACACTCCAACTATTTACAACCGTCCTAGAATTCGTTGGTCACAATCACCCCATGACCCAAAACTTCAAGTCGCGGCAGCTTCATCGATTTCGTGGCTGAGAATTGAACACACACACTGTCTGTTTGCTGCGAAGCTCAGTTTTCTTTTTGTTTTGTTGACACGCTGAAGCTGACACTTGGTGGCTCCTCCCCAGATGGAAAGACTGCAATGAAAATGTGAGAAAAGATGGGCCTGGACCAAGCGTTTGAGCGCATCGAATGTAAAAAAAATGGCGGATATCGTGATGGGATCGCGGAAAGGAGTTACACAAACTGACCACCAAGTATATATGCAGCCCCACGTCAGATGCTGATCTACGAGTACGCCAATGGTTGTAGCGGTTGTATTGGGATATATGTTTTGGGGCCCGATATTGTAATGTTCAAATATTCTATCTTTTTGAGCGACTGCTTGGTTTCAATGAGAGCTATAAATGTTTCGTTTGGCTTCATCTTGGGACTATTAATCCGGAACCATACTGGGATCACAGGTTGATTCCTCGACCCCGCTGCTCAGTTCAGGGAGACCGGTGAGTGTTGGTTGGAAATGATCGAGAACTTGGGTGTCGGTAGTGTAGGACAAAAATCAGCCATGGGTGAGCCAACAGGGTAGGTCGTTGATGAAGAGTAGGGGGAGCATTGGCCGAGAATGGCTCCTCCGGGCTACTCCGTGGGTCAGTGGGAGCGTACCAGAGCAGGCGCCGGCCACTGTCAGCTTACAATCACTGAGATAGCTCCAGAACCATCCCGGCTGCACGCCATCACACTCCAGTTCGTCCGGGAGGACGCCGTGGTCGACGCTGTCCAAAGCTTTCAAGGACTTTGGAAGTCCGCTGAATCCATCGGAGCGAGCTCTCCAAGACACACAAGATGCCAAGCTGCTGCTGTTCTAAAATAATGTTCATCTCGTCAAGTCGGGGAGTAAGTGACCTGGTATCTACGAGGTCGAAGCTGGAGCTGAGACGGCAGCGCTGGGGAGACGCCAGCGGCCGCGGGCCTGAGTCGCCGGTGCTGCCGCAGGCTCCTCCGGGGTCACGTCACCAGCGGCCGCCTCCATGTCGCCGGTGCTGCCGCAAGCTCCTCCGGGGTCACGTCACCAGCAGCCTCCTCCATGTCGCCGGTGCTGCCGCAGGCTCCTCCCGGGTCACGTCACCAGCGGCCGCCTCCATGTCGCCAGTGCTGCCGCAGGCTCCTCCGGGGTCACATCACCAGCAGCCTCTTCCATGTCGCCGCGGTGCCAGCGCCGGCCCGGTGACGAGTCACGCAGGAACCACGCCGAGCGGTCGCCCCGCTGACGGCGCCCGGGAATAGCCCCGCTGACGACGCCCGGGAATAGCCCCGCTGACGACGCCCGGGAACAGCCTCGCTGACGACGCCTGGGAGCAGCCCCGCTGACGGTGCGCGGGAACGGCCCCGCTGACGGTGCGCGGGAACAGCCCCGCTAATGACACCTGGGAACAGCTCCGCTGATGACGCTCGGGAACGACCCCGCTGACGACGCCCGGGAACGTTGCTGCTGCCTCGACGGACTCGGCTGTCAGCCTCCGATCCGCAGCTGCCGCTCCGGTGACGATAGTCGGGATGTGTCACCAGCAACTGCCTCTTCCGGAGGTCACCAGTGCACGAAGTGCCACTTTCTCAAACGGGAGTGGCCTAAGGACGGACTCGCCACCTCGACAGATGGCACCATCGCCTTTGCTCAGCAGTCTGCTAATCCCTCACAGAGCCCACAGAATGATGTTCATAGTTTGAAAAAGTTGCGGGGGGGGGGGTTGACTCGAACCAGGATCTCTCGCCTACAAGTCGACCGCGCTGCCCGTGCACCAGGGGACGTGGCGCACTTTGCGTCGCGGAGGCCGACGGAGACTTGGCGATGCCGCTGAGACCGATAGCGGATCTATGATGGCGCCTGGCTGTTCCGGAGCCCGACAGCGAGTCTGTGATGGCGGCTGGCTGCTCCGGAGCCCGACAGCGGGTCTGCGATGACGTCTGGCTTGACGCGTGTAGGCGAGCGAGACAAAGGACCACACAATTTGGTAAGAACTCACTGATTTCTTGCTCCTTCGGTGAGCCGGTCACACAGCAGGTGGTTACTGTTCTTAAATAAGAACTGATGCTACAACTGATGCTACTTATGGGGAGAGAGAACACTATGAGCTAACGTGAACACTTCACAACCGAGAGGGGAGGCAGCGTCCAGCGCGCCGCACGCCGCAAGAGACAATTCAGTGAAAATGGACGGACAATTGTGGATCTAAGCAATACTACTGGTGGGTACATTTTAAGATTTGATCAAAACTTTTTAATTGGACGATTTTCTGGGATCAGAGCTCACGCTAAGTCGTGCTCGTTGGGTAAAAAGTTACTCCTATCAGGGGTCACAAATTCTAGGGCAGTGACATAATTTGGTGGTGGGCGTTTATATGTCGCACTGCTCGGCACAATACGCCCTGTCCTTCGCCGTCACCTGACCTTTACGTGGCCGCTGCCATCCTCCGTGAGCCATGCCTGCCAAGGTCAAATAGCAAGCGCCTAAAGCGTCTCGAGCCCACCCCGTCATGGATGCATGGATCAGCAGGTACGCGCTCTAACCATCTGACCTTCACCAAAATATCCTTTTGCCCCAGACAAATTAAGCAATTATTTTCATTAACGTCATTTCAATGACGCCTTGTCACACAACATGCAGCGAAAGAATGCGCAGCTATGCCATCAAATGAGCATAGCACACATCCATATATGTGGTCGCCTCTCCAATCCACGCATGAAAGGCGCACTAGCCTTCTGGCCTTCGTGTCGGCTCTCGTCAAGAGCCGTCTGGGAGACCCAGTCACACCACACTGGGACTGCACTGGAGGGGGTGGGCAGCTGTCCATCCTCCCGCAGGACAATTCAGCCGATTTCAACCTTGTCCGCAGAGCAAACACGCGGATGCGGCGAAGTTTTCAGCAAGTTCACCGGGGCAACACACGAGCAAGGCTAAAGCCCTCAAAGGGTTTGGCGTGAGCGATGTGGAGAGCGAAGCAGGCCACAAAGTGAACCCAGCACAGCGGACCGTACTCCGTCCTGTATTTGCGGGGTACGCAGGACCCTGAGGAGGCCCGTGTTTCGCTCCAGTCGCGGCAGTCTTGACTGCTGATTAAGGCAGATACCTGCCAGGCCTTCGTGTGCTCCGCATCCGCTGTTTTTGTGAACTGGCGTTGTTTGAATCGGTGATGTTTTTTGTGAATTTACGCACCAGTGCCATATTAGTGGATCCCTGCATTTGGAACTTTCTTGAAATGTGGACCGCCTTGATCGAACACATTGGTATCGCTTCACAAAGGTCTGACTCTATCAAGGCCTGGTTCAAAGGCCTGGTTCAAAGGTCTGGTTCAACGGTCTGGTTCAATACCACAGCCTGACTTGTAGCCAGGCACTTCGGTGAAGGGCTTTCACCTCTGCTTTTTTTGGTATCATCTGCATGATAAACATCTCACAGCTTCACCGCCTGACCGTGCCTCGCTCCTCCCTCGCCGAGCTTGGTGTCTTGCAAACGTTTGACATGGTTAGGAGCATTCAACACCGAATAGTTGATCGACACATTGAACACGGTTAAAACGAGAACAGAGGCATCTTAATCAAAACTTTCTACTCTGTGACTGCTGTCATGTTGTTGGTCTCCGACCGAGGTGACGCCGGCCGGGCTGGTGTTGCCACGCCCAGCTGGCTTCGACCAGCCACGTCCGGCCCGAGGCACACACGAAGGACGGACGCTCAGCCTACCGTATCACATGTATTGCGACTGGCCCCGCGCCGACGCTGTCAGCCGAAGGACGATCGTCTCACACCCTCTGAGAAGGGCAAACGGGAAACATCCGAGACGAACAAGCGTCAGCCAATCAGACACCGAGACGAATCAGCGTCAGCCAATCAGACACCCGTGAGATTCGGAGGGCGAGTACCTCTCACCTGTACACGAGATCTCTCGGCAGTAGCATCACATAACTCGCACTAGGGTGAGGCGCGAGTTTCTATCACTGTTCTGTAACAATACGGCGCGAACGCGCGTGTCATCAGATGATCATAGTCTCTACAATGCGTTGAGATATACGCACACACAAATAAATACATACATGAAATACAAAAGGGGCGAAATAACACGTAGGGATGAGCCAGTCAGCTCACCGTCTGTCCATTGGAGTGCAAACCAGCCGGCCTGCATCCAAAAGGACAGCACCGCATGCTTAGGTCGGCGAAGAGTGAAGTGCCACACCATGCGGGGACCAGTCTGTGTCCAGTAAATTATACGCCGCTGATTGCAACAGGCTGTGCTGATGCCAGCACTATGATGTGGCAGAAGGGTCGATCAGACCTTTGCGTGCCCGCTCGTCGTTGTCCACGTCGTCGTCCAGTTTGTTCGGCACGGATCGATAACTGACCCCATCGGGCAGCCGTGTACCTCACCGAGCCGAGGCTCCGCAGCAGTCGGTATGGCCCGCCTCCCCCTCCCCCCCGCCCCTTCCTACCGCCTCCACCGCGGCTCACCGCGCAGGCCCGGCCACAGCCTGATCCGGGGCGCTCGACCACCGGCCCTGGCCGCGCCCCGCCCCGCAGCGGTCCGCACCGTCTACTGTGCGCCGCCGTCCGGCCGCGGCGCGTGGCCCGGTGGCGCCACACTGCCGGGGTCCGACGTGCGCGAGCACTCGAGCACGGGGCTGAGCGCCGGCTGCTCGACCGCCGCCGCCGGCAGGTGGCTCTCGACCGCCGAGTCCTGCGACGACTTGCGACCACCGCGGATGGACGACATCTCGAGCAGCGTGTTGGCGCTGCGCGGCTGCGTCAGCCCGCTGCGCGAGCCGTCCGACAGCTGCGGCAGCAGGTGGCGCGAGCGCGTGGCGCGACCGCCGCTGCCGCGTGACACCGGTGGCCGACACAGCGAACGGCGCCCCAGTAGCCGCAGCAGCTCCTGCCGGAACTGCTTGGTGAAGATGGCGTACAGGTAAGGATTGGCGCACGCGTTCAGCGGGTAGAAAAAGACCAGCAGGATCTTGGAGTTGGTGACGCTGATGAGTGGCACGCCCATGATGGCCGTGACGCCGAAGAACGCGATCGGCGCCCAGCACGCGAAGTCAGTGAAGACGAGCAGCGCCATCCGCTTCGCCACCTGGAAAAGCGGCGAAGTGCGAGCAGCTCTCGAAGCGTTGGAGGAGCATTCCACCGGTGACCCCCACAAACCACTCCCTTCGATCATTGTTATCGCAGTCCACCGTTTACTGCAGGTCCGTGCTGTGTCTTGGGACTCAACGTTTCGTTCAACACCTTAGGTCATGTAGCGTCGAAATATCGCATGATGGCATCCGCGACGAGGGAGGAGAGGGAGGGGGAGGAGAGAGCACAGACCCAATGTATCGAATGACTCTTGGGCACACGGTACAATGTCAGTCCCTATTTAGGCAGATACGTGATTTGAATGACTTATGAAGATGCGCAGCTGGAAACGGCATGTATGCGGCATGAGGTAGCATTAAACAAGAGCATCACCAAAACTGCCAGCCACTGCGTTCACCCAGCCGACCACGTGACCAACCTTCAGGTCGTTAGGCCGCACCAGGCCCCTCTCCACGTGTGAAATGCTGCAGTACATCCTCAGGTAGAACCAGGAGATGAGCAGGAAGGCCGCCCCGTTGCCGAGCAGCAGCAGCAGCAGGAATGCGATGCCGGCCCTGTCCGTCGCGTCCCGCGCCATCGGCAGGCATATGCTGCGGAGCAGACGGTCGCGAGGCAGCCAGTCACCTCAGGTACATCCTCAGACAGCCGTTGAAGCCGTACAGGTATCTAAAACGAGTCGGCTATGGTGGATGGCTCTGTCACATTGACGCATTGCAATGTGTGTTTTGAACGGTGTCCGCAGTGGCTTCCCCACAGCAGACTGTCCCATCGGCCCTCTTTCAAGCCCGTCGAGGCCAGTTCTCCCGGGCAATCTCTCATGGTCGTTTCTCGGGACACCCTCCCAATCCTGACGAGATTATCATCAGGGGAGAAATGGCCGGTTGCTTAGCGACTTCGGTTTCCACGTGGGGGCCCCAAGTTCAAATCTAGGTTGTGCCAAGGTTCCTGGGGGCTTATACGATCCTGCAATTGCTGGTGCTCCATACAAGTGTGCGCAGCGATGTACGTCGGTTCCACTTGAAAACTATCAGGGACGTAGCCTCAAGCCATCTCTTTGGGTCTCCTTCTCGTGGCTGCCACGACGCAGTCCCAATATTGTCTCCCTGGGCTATCCTTTAAGACCTTTCGAAATGACTCCGGACAGTCTCTCCGGGCGGTCCTCTAACACTCCTTTGAATACAGCCTTATGCACGTCTCCCCGGTGCGTCTTCTCGGAACCACCTGGCAGGCACGCCGACATCAGCCTCCTTGGGTCGTCTTCTTGGGTAATCATCTCAAACCTGTGAAGGCCTTATTCATTACGTCTCCCCAGGTCTTGCCGATGACATAGCTTCTCGGGTCCTTGGGGATTCCGCATTTCCCTGTGCAACATCTCTCACCCACGCAAAGCGAAATTGCGCGAGCACCTAACTTGAATCACGTTAAAAAACGCAAGCAACCTTGGTGAAAGTACTAAACTTAAAGGAAAACCACCAAATCGAAAGTACGAAAACCAAATGAACGGTACGAAACCAATCAAACACAGGCGGATTCCATTAATTCCCATCGATTCGTGCCTCTCATTCTAAGCTTCCAGACCCTTAACAGATGCACCCGCACGCAATTACTGCATACGTAAATGGTTTAAAATCCAAGGTTAATTTCCTTGCCCAACCCACGATCCGTGCGGTCTTAGCCATAACCACCCTCTTCCAATCGCCCAGCAATGCTGCGCACGAGTTAATCGCTCTTTTTAGAGTTGCCAACATTTTCGCTGCAAGTTGTAAAAATAAAGCTGACAAAGTTTCGCTGCTGCGATTGCCGCTTTTGGTTTGAACAACCAACAACAAATATCACGTGAGATTATGTTATTGCAAGGAACAACAAAAGAGAAAATGGCACTGTTTCGCGAAACCTCTTGCAATGACCGCATACCAACCCGTCATCTTCTCCAACGCGGCCCATTGTCCGTTCCATGGGTTACCAACGCGCTCACGCAGCCGCAAGGACATAAATGGTGCGATTGAAACCCAGTGGGGTTTGCTACACGCCTTCCATTGCTCTTGCTCAGGGCTAGCTGGAAATGGTTTACGGCGTGTCGCCTGGAGCTGTCGTTACCAACGCCCCCTATCGGCCGCCACAGCTTTCTACCAGCGTATTGTATAACAACGTAAACATTTTGTTTTGCTTTACTCGTGGCAGCGGCCACCACGCTGAGTCATCTTGATCCTTCGCGAAATTGGTCGATCATCTGCCACATTCTCAGCCTTCGTTTCAGTCCCATCAGCTCTGTCCACATCACCGAGCTCTTTCTTTTGTTTTTGTGTGCTGGCGCTCGATTTAGCCAATAACTTTGCTATATCTCCTGTCCTTCTGTTTTTCGCCTTTTCACGCTCCTCTCCTTTTCTCCAGCGTTCTTATTTGCTTGTGTTGTTACCATATTACCCCACGCATGACGTCATTACGTCACCAGACCTCCCTTCCCGCGGGAGCCAACGAGGCTTATTTCCGCCTATCCCGCTTACAATCAAGGCGCCTGGCCCGGGGGCTCATTAGCCAGATACCAGTCATTCTCCGCCTCCGGCCAGTCGGTTCCCAAGCCGGGTCACACAGTGTGGTCGGCATAACCAGCTCCGAGGCGTCGGAATGCAGGTCCATACGACTGCAGTGTTTTTGGGTACAATGTGGAGACAATTTTAAGCGATGAATTTGTGACAGCTCAGCATCACGGATAGGAGTATGCACATAAAACAAAACGTAGTTCCACTCTTCATTTATCGTTTTGTTGTAAGATGTCCTCGCGTTGTGTTTTACGTTATAATTTACTTAAGCGCTTAATGAATTAACTCGTTATGTATTAAAACACGACAAATTCTTGTCTTCATCTCTCCAAGACTGCTTTATTTCCTTCTTTAAAAAATACACCGTCGCGCGGGCGGCCCCCGTGCACAACAGATCCTCCTTAACACTCCCCCGACCCTGAATGACCCCTCTCGTCATTTGGAACATCACTTTTACATCCCCCGTGAGAACATCACTGCTCCATTTCCAAGCGGATGATTTTGGTGACTGGCCTCTTGAATAGTCCCTTTGACGTCTTCACATCAACCACTCTGACCACGCAATCTGGTCCTGGATACGTCTTCTCGACTCGCGCCATCGGCCAGGTTCCTCGCGGCACATTGGGATCAATAAGCAGAACCACTTCTCCTTCGCGCAGTTTCCTCCTGACTTCAGTCCATTTCTATCGCGCTTGCAGAGTCGGCAGGTATTCACGTACCCAGCGACGCCAGAACTCTGTGCTAAGCTGCTGCAACCGTCTCCAGCACTGTTGGAGGCTGCAACTATCTGTGCTCGTCAAAGGTGTCATCTCAACTCTTGATCGGCCCGTGATGAATTCTCCCGGTGTCAGCGGCGGCAGGTCGCTTGGATCAGACGAGACAGCTGTCAATGGGCGGGTGTTGAGCAGTCCTTCAGCTCTGCAGAGCGCTGTGCTCAGCTCCCCATCGGCGAGATTTGCTCGTTCCAAAGTCTTCACCAGCGCCTTCTTGGCCACCTTGACCAACGCTGCACACACTCCATTGAAATGGGGTGCGCCAGGAAGATTGAAGACCCACTTCGTGGGGTATTTCGAGAGCTCCCTTTGAATCGTATCGATGTTGAACCCATGAACTTCTCTCTTCAGTTCCTTAGCGGCCCTCAAAAAGTTTCACCCGTCGTCGGATCTGATCTCGGCTGGTCGACCTCGGCGCGAGATGAACCGCATTAGAGCGCGTATGAAGCTGGCGGTGTCCAGTGAGTAGGCCATCTCCAGATGCACAGCCTTGGTTTGCAGGCAGACAAAAATGCAAAGGTAGCGCTTTTGTCGCGTCTTCCCTCGTCCCTGCTTTGTCCAGAATGGTCCGGCGTAGTCAACAGCACATCTGTCGAAGGTTCGGAGAGACGGACGGACGGACGGACGGAGAGACGGACGGAGAGACGGACGGAGAGACGGACGGAGAGACGGACGGAGAGACGGACGGAGAGACGGACGGAGAGACGGACGGAGAGACGGACGGAGAGACGGACGCACCCGTGCATCTATCATCGGCGCCATTTACTGTGTTTCTGGCTTCTTCTGTAACCTCTGACACGTAACGCACCTGCGTGCGCAAGACTATAATCTCTCTCGCTGCAGGAATCCAAAACCTCGTTATCAGCTCAGCTAGGGTGTTCTCTACGCCAAGTCCGTGTTCAGCTTCTCCATGGACATGCTGGATAACCAGCCTGCTAATGACGTGCTTTTTCGGCAGAAACATCGGGTGTTTGACTTCAAAACTTAGCTCTGATCGCTGCAGTCGGCCGCCGACCCGGATGGTCCCATCTCCATCTAAGAATGGGCTGAGCTGTTTCACAGTACTCCGGCGGCATGCTCTCTGCGGTCGTGCGCCCGACATCTTCACTTGTCGAAGCTCCTCTATTTCATCTCGGAACGCATCCTTCTGCGCTTGTTGAACCCAGATCTTCTCAGCTTCTTTTAGTTCCCCTGGGTTCAGTTCTCTGTCCGGTGGAGAGGTGCTCGTTTGAGAGATCTTCCCGCGTAGAACTCTGATGAATCTCTGCACACAGGCTGTAACTCTCAACAGTCTTGTCCAGCTTGAGAAGTTTGCCGGGTTTAGCCGCCAGCTGGGACCCGACGGAGCTCGTACAGTAAACACATTATTCTACTGGTCCTTCTTGATCTCAGACTGGTTGAACTCTTCTGTGGCGAATTCTTTCTTCCGTGGCCATCCGCTTTCGTCTCTCAGCAGGAACTTGGTTCCATGCCACCACAGCTGACTCTCCGAAATATCCTTTAAAGTCAAGCCCCTGGTGGGTGCGTCCGCCGGCTTGTCTGACCCTGGCACGTGCTGCCACTGCTTGGGTGTTGTCAGCTCATGAATCCCTGATGCCCTGTGAGCGACAAACGGCTGAAAACGGCGGATTTCATTTCGAATCTAGCATAGCACGTCCATCGAGTCAGACCAAAATTGCACGTCTTCAATTTTCTTTCCCATTGCCGTGCACAGCGTCTTCACAAGTCTTAATCCCAGCAGTGCGCCCATCAGCTCCAGTCTTGGGATTGTCTGCTTCGTCGCTAGCGGCGCCACCCTCGCGCGTGCCAGCGCGAGCTGAGAGGATCGTTCGCTGCCACTTTCGGACACGACGTAGATGGCTGCGCCATATGCTTGTTCTGACGCGTCACAGAACACGCGAATCTCCTGAAGGGTGACTTCTGAGAAAGGATGAGTGCAGCGCGGCACCGAAAGACTGCTGGGCTGCTGCAGGTCGACAAACCACTCAGACCACTTCAGCTGCTGGTCGCCCGGCAGTATGTCATCCCAGTCTGCTCCGCTGATCCATGTCTGCTGAAACAGCATCTTTGGTCGAATGGTGAGTGGCACGAACAGGCCTAGTGGGTCGAAGACAGAAGCCATCTCCCTCAGACATGTCCTTTTGGTCAAGTTTTCAGACAGGATTTCTCGTTTTGACGTGTCTAGGGAGAGGCGGTCTTCATTTGTTGTCCAAACTACTCCAAGAGTCTTCGTCGGCACCGAGCCCTGATCTTCAAAGAAGTGGCGCGAGCTGATAGCTCTATCCTCGACGGGGATCGCTTTCAGCACTTCCGCATTGTTTGACACCCCCTTCTTAATCTTCATCCCACCATCTTCGAGAATACTGCTGACCTGCTTCTTAACTTCGATGGCCTCCTGTTCTATCCTGAACGATTGAATGCCGTCATCCATGTAGAAGTGCTTCAGCAGCATATCGGAACCTAGTGGATACTTTTCTGCATGTTTTCGAGCGTTTTCTTTCAGTATGAACTGTGCGACGAATGGAGTGGCCGCGTTCCCAAACAGCCAGAGGTTTGCTTCGTATACTGTGGGCCCCTCGTCCTTCATATTTCGCCACAGCACTCGGTGGTATTTTCTGCCATCTGACGCGATCTCAACTTGTAAAAACATCTCGCAGACGTCGCCAATTAGCGCAATGCAGTGCAGCCGAAAGCCGAGCAGCGTCTCGACGAGATCGGTGTAGAGAGACGGCCCAGGGAGAACTTGCGAATTCAGGCTCACTGCTCGATGCTTAGCGGCTGCATCGTGCACAATCCGGATTTTTGTTGGCGCCTTCTCCTCTCGGATGACTGGAAAATGTGGCAGGAACCACTCCTTCTCGCTGATGTTTGTCCTTTCGGAGACGGGCACTTTTGACATGTAACCCTTCTTCACGTACTCTTCAAGAATTTCACCGCACTTGGCCGGCAGCTCGCCACCGAGTCGCTTCAGAGATTGCTCCAACCGCACAAGACTGCTGCATTGTGGCGCTATAGTTGCTCATCAGCTGTGGCTCTACGTTTCTTGACGAGACCGCCGCCTGGTACCGATGACCGCTGTACGAGAGTGGACTCCGATACCTTTTTCAGCGCCCCTGCTCTTCACGTGACATGAGGCTCTCTTCTGACTCTGATTTGAATGACCTCTAAATCGGCCATTGACCTAATCGCTTCTACTTCCTCTTCACATTTTTTCTTCAGAAGTGAGTCCTCAGTGTTTTTTACACGTGAGTCACGTTCTTCCCCATCTTCAGGTCAGAGAATTCAGATCCGACGTGTTTCTCTTTGATAAAGCCGAACGCTGTCCAGCCCAGGGGAGTCAAAATTGCCACTGGGTCATAGGCAGCGCCTTTCACGGAGCTAAGCGGGACAAATAACTGAGTTGTCTCCGCACACAGACCGATGAGGATGTCGACACTGCTGTTCTTCATATTTGGGAATGGTACGGTTTTCACATGCAGCCACCGCTTCTTCACTGTGTTGCAGTTAGTACGCACTGAAGCACCATCGAGACTTTGTATCACGTAAACATTCACTGACGCTTCGTAGCTGCTGTGGAGACTTGACAACTTCACGATGCCCGTCTTCATGGTGACATCTTCTGTGCCGCTGACAGTACCCAGCTGTAGCACTTGCTCTTCTCCATCGAATTCTAGCTCACTCGCGGCAGCCTTCGTCATGAATGAGGCATCTGAGCAGGGATCAAGCAGCGCGTTAAGCACAACCGAATGATGTCCATATTGTACCACTACAAGCGCAGTCTGGACGACTATTTTCCCACACGTCACTTTGGGTTCTGAGGTCGACGTGTTGTAGCTTGTACTGGGATTATTCAAGTTTCTCAGTGCACCGCTGGAACTGATCCAACTATTTTCACTTGCCTATCGAGATGGGTAAAGCTCTTTTACTTCAGTAACATTTTGCCATTGCACAGACTGGTTTTCACTCGGCATACGATGCAGCTACTGGTGCTGCTCCTGCTGCTGCGCGTGCAGCAAAGTGTGATGGCTTCCGCCACATCCATCAGCCGCATATCTTGGGAATGACCTGCACGTGACGCCGCGGTGCTTTCCGCTGAGGCGTCTGAAACAGATCCTTTCTGATTTACAAAATCCGTATCTTCTCGATACATCCTAGCTTTGGAACTCCGCGCAGTCACGCAGCAGGTGACGCGCTTGACACACATAGCAGCTTGCTTGCGCCTAACTTGCATCACGTGACTTGCTGATCTTATTCGTGGCATACGCTCTTCTTCCTCTGTTTTTTATCTCATTGCTTCTGGTTCGTCTTCTGATTTGGTCATCTCCTTCGCCCTTTTTTCACGCCGAGCTTGTTCAGCTAGCCACTCAGCGAAGGTTTCGAAGCTGTCTTCACGGCCTGCTGTTCCTAACCATCTTTGATATTTTTTGACACATGAAGGGTGAGGTTTTTCGGCCACCAGAATGTAATAAGCCGACACACCAGACAGGTCGCTATCTGAACCGATTTCCTTCAATGAGGTGATGAGACAGGCCACGCGATTGGCGAACTGTTCCAGGCGCTTCGTGTCTCCTTCAGCGATGTTCGAGAAGTGTCGGATTTCGTTGAGTTCGTGATGGATTCGTCTCGTTTTTCCACCGCACTTTTCTTTCAGCTGTTCTCTAGCTTTTCTATAGCCGGCCTCGGATGGTTTGTAGCCTTCTACGAGTTTTAGTGCTTCACCGGCTAAGCTGTTTTTCAGGTATAACATTTTAAACTTCGGGTCCATTTCAGTGTCTCCAATGAATGCTTCGATAAATTAACAGCTTCCCAATCTTCGAATTTGGCTGCATTTCCTTCGAACACTGGCAGCTCCGGTTGTTTTATTCCTTTCACTGTACAGGCACTTTCATTTCTCGTCTTTTCAGTGGCATTATTGTCCTGTTTCTTTGATACCATCACCATCAGGTCGTCACAGGCGTCGGTAAATTGATACGTTCCTTCCACAAATATCGCAGCTTCTTCATCAGACTGTAAGCTGTCACAAATGTTTTCACTAACTTCCCTCATAGTCTCCAGCGGTCTTTAAGCTGCTGGCAATTGTGTTCAATGCAACTAGCTCCTTCATCTTCAGAGAAGAGTTCTTCAATCTCTTTCTTTAGCTTAACAGCCAGAGCTTTGTACGCATTCCGTTTTCTTTTTAGCTTCGGTCCGCTTATCCTCGATCCGGGTCACGCTAATAAATAAACTCGTCATGTTCTAAAATAACTTAACCGCTCTTACTATTTAAACACGACAAATTATTTGCTTCATTTCTCCAAGACTGCTTTACTTCTTTCTTTAAAAAATACACCGTAGCGCGGGCAACGCTCGTGCACAACATACAACAGGTCCTCCTTAACACGTTTAATGAATGCGTCTCCGACAAAAAGATGCCTTTCATTGTGGAATACATTGTGTGTTGCGTCAGTGACAATATACCACGCGGCATATTCCTTGTTTCAGGACTTTCCAGTATCATTTGCAACGTTTGCGAGGTTCGTATATGACTACGGCTATTGTTGTGCAAACAGGGACAGCGCGCCGGGCACGGAGACTCGGGCTTCCAATTTTGACCCGTTGTGTTTTTCCAAAACGCCCGCAGAATTCGAACGGTCTGCCGCTTCGGCATACGTGATCTTCTCGTCTCGTCTTGAACGGTGCGTGCCGTGCATAATTTGGCGTCCCCTGAGATCCCCGTCGTCTCGGTTCACGCTCGAGAAGATCCCTACTGCCGGATTTTCCGCTCGGTAGGAACAGCATCGTGTACCGGCGAGTGTGTGAAGTGATCGTCGTTGGGGATGCCGCTGGCCGACTGACATCCAATTACGCCGCGGGCCCATTGGGCGACACATCACTCTGGGGAATGGCGGGCCCGTCGCCGTTCGGTGCGTCAGCAGGGCCCGCGGCGGCAGGCCGCGCGAGGCCCGCCCTGTCCTGAGGTCCTGACGCAGCACGCCTGCTGGCCGTGACGCGGCACGCCTACTGGCCCTGACGCAGCACGTCTGCTGGCCCTGACGCAGCACGCCTGCTGGCCCTGACACAGCACGCCTGCTGGCCGTGACGCAACACGCCTGCTGGCCCTGACGCAGCACGCCTGCTGGCCCTGACACAGCACGCCTGCTGGCCCTGACGCAGCACGCCTGCTGGCCGTGACGCAGCACTACTGCTGGCCCTGACGCAGCACGCCTGCTGGCCGTGACGCAGCACGCCTGCTGGCCGTAACGCAGCACGCCTGCTGGCCCTGACGCAGCACGCCTGCTGGCCGCGACGCAGCACTCCTGCTGGCCCTGACACAGCACGCCTGCTGGCCTTGACACAGCACGCCTGCTGGTCGTGACGAATTACGCCTGCTGGCCCTGACACAGCAGGCCGCTTGATGTGCCATCAACATCTTCATCCGGCCGTCTGAACGAGGTATCACGGCGATACTGGCCAGAATGGCAGCCTCTATTGGAGTTTGAAAATCATCTAAATTTTCGAAACCTTGAAGACTTAGATCTGCTTCATGCTGTGCAAGCAGCACTGTTCAGGAACAGAACGAAAGCCAGATCAGCATCCATGCTATCTGCAATCGACTCGTGCTAAGTTGGACAAACGATTTACTTGCGTGGCTTGAGATAGGGGACTCAGTAGAACTCGTTTAGAAGTTGTCGATTCAAACTCGTTCTCAAACGAAGTTGAAACGGCGCCGTCTCACGTATAACTTTGATGGTCCAGCCATGTGCAAGGTCCATGCACCAGCCACTTCAGTTAGTCAACTAAACTTCAATCCTCTGCAGAAGTTATGACATGAAGTGAATCTGGTCATCGATGCTGCTAGCATTGCACGCATACAAATGTACCCACAATGCAGCGTTATTTTGTGGTACAGTTTTTAACCTGCGGTGGCCCGTGTACAGTGAAAGCACACCCACCTCCATCCTTTACTCTAAGCTTCTAGAAAATTTTTCAAACCGCTCCAGTTAGCCAAACGAAGTTTCAGCAGCTTGACACACTCTGGAGAAAAGAAAACGTTTCTTTTTCGTCAGGTCGCCAGATTGTAACGTCATTGGTGAAGGTTTATATGGCTGTTGATGTTTCTACCCAGGCACCAATGTGCAGCTTCCTTTCCCGTTTTGAATTGTTTTGATGTAGCCTATCGACTGGCTTGCCGGCCAGGGCCAGTCGTACCGCGTGGGGCCAGACTGGGTCACTAGAAAAGTTTATGTGAGGTTAACGCATTTGCATCAAACCATAGCGAGTTGTACCGTGCCGGCCATTGTGATGCATTGCTCAGCTAACTAATACCTTATTAAAGCACTGTAGGACATATTCACAAGGGACACACAAAGACCAAGACCAAAGATGACCACTGTAGGGCACATTCAGCCGCGCTCCCTGTTCTAAAGTGTCCGCTGCAGAGCACTACCACCGTTATTGCCTGCGCTAGGGCTTTGAAGGCGTTGAGAGGCCTGGACGGGTTTGGTGTATTTTGTTCCCGTAGTGCCGTCATAAGTCACGTGACAGACCTGTCAGCTGATCGATATACGAGCGGGATTGGACGGGCGTGTCGTGGTCGTTTGAATGGTTGTGATCGGACAGTTGCATCCTGAGACAGTGGGGGCATGCGTACGTTTGACTTTCAGACGGCCGTGGTTGGAGCACTATCCCAAGGGGGCCGGGCAGGCTTCTGCCACACGGCTGGTTGGGTTTGTCACCAAGCGCAGGGGCTGAACGCAGACGGCGCTGATGGAGGTGGTTACCTGGTCTTGCTATAGCTGCCGATGCCGACCAGGGGCAGCGTAGCCATGAAGGCAGAGTACATCCAACCGACCACCATCACCCTACAACGAGAAACTCGCTATAATAGAACTGCCAAAAACACATTGATTAAATAGCGCTCAAGTCGCGCCGCTACATTTCAGTAAGTTCCTGTGTTATTGTCAGGAATCGGTGTTGAAACGAAGCACACAATTGTGATGGACACTGCATTGAACATATGAACAGTGAACACCGCATTGGACATATGGACGTATGAACGATTATGAAGCACATAATTATGATAGACACTGCATTGAACACCGCAAAACTCGCGTAAAAATTCAAATTGCTGTTGGATAGTAAGATGACGCTTGCGAATCATATAGATTTTATCAACAAAAACTGAAATATGATCAACCCATATCAATACGCTTGTATACCTGTTGCACATTCCCAGAGGTCTTTACCATGACATCAATCACTCTAAATCAGTTGCAAAGTTTTTCGTTCGGCTGGGTTATCGCCCAGGATTGGAATTATGCAGTTGCACTAGTTCCTATGGGTAACCATCGGCATGGCGAAAAACCTGTCCATAGAATGACCTTTTGGGGAACATAATCATAGTTCACGTGCGTCGCATGTCAGTTGTTATTGCGTCAATGCGTCGACAGGTGTATTTGCGTTCAGCATCAACAACAGAAATAAAGCAATAATTGCTGCAAAACTAGGGGTACAAACGTTGGGATGCCCATAAATCGCGCGATGGGTTTTAATGCAACATAGTGGAAACGTAACAAGGGAGGGAGGTAAGGTGTTGGAAAGCCAAACACTATGCTCAACTGTGGTTGAAAATCAGGCTGAATCTTTAAAAACAAATTGCATTATAGCCGGATGCTGTTGGCTTTCTGTCACGGCAAGGAACACGCCTGCTATTTGTTTCTCATCTCTAGATCAATGAGGAGCTAAACGGATTTTTTTCCGGACATTACATCTCGCACAGAGTAAACAGGGGGAGGGGCGCCGGTTGCCGTCAGTGATTTCAGCCGTCCCCTAAAGCTGTCCCTGGGCTGGACGGGACTCGTCAGCGTCCCCGGTCGGCCTCTGAAGCGATCCCTGGGCTGGACGGAACCCGTCAGCGGCCTCGGTCGGTCTCTGAAGTCATTCCCGGGATGGACGGGACTCGTCAGTGGCCTCGGTCGGCCTCTGAAGTCATCCCGGGCTGGACGGGCCTCATCAGCGTCCTCGGTCGGCCTCTGAAGCGATCCCCGGGCTGGACGGAACCCGTCAGCGACATTGGCCAGCCTCTGAAGTCATCCCGGGCTGGACGGGACTCGTCAGCGTCCTCGGCCAGCCTCTGAAGTTATTCCCGAGCTGGACGGGACTCGTCAGCGCCATTGGCCAGCCTCTGAAGTCATCCCGGGCTGGACGAGCCTCGTCAGCGTCCTCGGTCGGTCTCTGAAGTCATTCCCGGGATGGACGGGACTCGTCAGTGGCCTCGGCCAGCCTCTGAAGCCACCCTCGGGCTGGACGGGACTCGTCAGCGTCATTGGCCAGCCTCTGAAGTTATTTCCGGGCTGGACAAGACTCGTCAGCGTCCTTGGTGGAGTAATATCAGTCACCGGCACTCGTGGTCGGCTGCCACTCTCGTGCCTGGCTTCGGATCAGCGGGGCTGTAGGTGATTACGGTCAGTGGCGCCTATCGATCTGACGTCTGCCGCCCGGTGTCCGCGCTCAGCTCCCAGCAGCCAGGCCACTGGGAAAGCGTGGACCCTCTGAGGTCACTCTCGTGAACACGGACCACCGCCGCTTGCGCCTCTTCCTCAGGCCAGGCTGTGACGCGCGCCAGCCACCATACGGGGACTACTGCGCACTTCACCACAGGGCGTTTTCGACCCGAAAAAAACATGACTTAATATATCACCAGACACTATTATACGGCATTATCTTTTCAATCAGCATATTTCTCCGGAAAAAATATGAAATCCCAACAGGCTGTTCCCAGCCCACCAAAAAAGCAAAAAAAAAAAAAAACAACAACAACAAAACAACAACAAAACAAAAACAACGGGTCGCATCATATGCAGCGTCCGGTACCAAAGACAAGGACCATCAACTGAAGAATAGGTATCCTAACTGACGCCTGGCAGGCGAACAGCTTAACAGGAACTGACGTGCAGTGACGAAGGCAGTGGGGGTGGACCTGGGGTTGGGTGGGGGTGGGCACAGGGGGCACGTCCCCCTCGGCAAAGACGACCAAGGGCCTGATTTGGGGCCCGAAGACCTCAAAGGCTGACCAGAGGTTGTATTGACGGGACCTGACCCGCAGGGTCGGGTCCCCAAATGTCAGCCAGATGACACTTGATTCGACGAGGGCCTCTACGTAGGCCAAGAACCACTAGTACAGAACAGCTGGCGCCCTGTGGGCCTGGACTTGGGGGTTCGTTTCCTGAGCAGGGAGGGACAAGACCGGAACATATGATTTAGATTCGTCAGGGCCCCTGAGTCAGTGAGGGGTCTACTGCGTCAGTCAGGGACCCAAAGTGCCTGACAAGTCGGCCAAGGACAGTGTTCCAGGGGACCGTCCGTCCCGAAGGACCATATGGGCCCCTCGGGACGAACGATCGTGGGTCCGATTGAAGGACCCGAAAGGCCGGTTTTAAGTCGCATTAAAGACCCCACACCGCAGAGCTGGGCCCTCAAATGTCGGCCAGAGGACCTCTTATACCGGTTGGGAGCCTCTTGGGATTCTGCGGACCGATATTTCGGGGATAGACCATCAACACCGAGCAGTTGGCCCTGTGTCGATCCCTGCCCGAGGACCCTATTTCCAGAGCAGAGACAAGGCCGGGACCAGGGATTTCCACTGGTCGTAACCCCTGAAACATTGAGGGCCCCTGCGTCGGTCAGGGGCTCGCAGTGCCTAACAGTGGGTCCTGTGTCTGCCAGCGGCCCCGAGCCGGCCAGAGAAGCCGTTGCTGAGCAATTACGGAGACGACACCCCGAACGCCAGGGGCCTCTTGAGTCGGTCAGGGCCCCTGAACTGTTACGGAGACGACACCCAGAACGCCAGGGGCTTCTCGAGTCGGTCAAAATAATACATAAGACAATATAGAGCAGTACAATAGGTGGGCCCTTCGCCAGTAAGAGGCTCCAGTACCAAACGGGCGCCCTCCAATCTATTTCAGCCAGGGGCCCGTTATCCATAACTGGAGTCTCTTTGCCAGTAATTGGACCCCTACGGCGAAACGATACCTTTACGCAAATGATGCTCCCTGCGTCGATCCCGGGCTAACTGCCCGGCCTAGCGAGCTTCTCGTTTCCGAGTGGCGACCAATGTATGATTTATCCCTTTAAGGGTCTCCGTATCGACCAGGGGACCAGCCCCACGTCACCAGCATAACAGCCGGTGGGCAACCCGCGCTGGAATGGAATGCTCCTTCAGGCTCCTGATCAGCAAAGATAATGTGCTCCCAGTGTTCTAACCACGGGGCCCCTGGCCTGGAAAGGTAATGGGTTTTCAAAGGGCTCAATAGGACAGATCGGAACGAGGTCAAAAATGAGAAAAGGCAACCTACGTATACCTGAGGGGCTTACTCGTTTTCAGGACCGACCCGTGAGGCAAACTACACGGCGGCGTGTTGAGCCTGCACGCTCGCAGCCCTGGAAGCGAGCGTGGGGGCACGAACGCCGACGGCCGGACTTGCAGTTTCATCAAACCAAGCGACGCGGGCCGCTGCAGCTGACACCGGCCGTCACGGACTGGGCGCACAGACAGGACCGCTGTGAAGTGATGCTGCAGAATTTTACCTCTATGATGTGGAGGTTTTCTGTTGCACGCATTACCAGTTACAGTAACACGGAACCGAAACAGCTACAGTAACACGAAACAGTAACAGCTACAGTAATGCGGAGATCGAGAGCCCGACCCGTCCAGTTCCGCCTCGCACTTCGGCATTGGTTTGCGGCGCCTGATATTCCCTTCCTATCATAAATAGAAAAATCGTTCAGGTGAAACATTCTCCCAGATTGCCTTATTAACGCACGAATGGATGTCCTCGAGCTTTCATACGTTCTTCTTTCAGAAGCGTGATCGTTTTTGTCCGCATGCTGGCTGCCGCTTAGTACATGCCGCAGGACCGACTCCAATCGGCCTGAGGAGATTACAACGGCAAGAGTCAGGATTTGCGTTCCGAGGACTTGCGAGCGCGCACGGTCAAACCCACATCGTTGTTTTTGCTACTCCATTCTGAACGGAGGTTGACAATTTACAAACGAACACGGGTTGGCCTTGTTTACATTATATATATATATATATATATATATATATATATATATATATATATATATATATGTATATATATATGATATATATAATATATGTATAATATATATGATATATATATATGTATATATATATGATATATATAATATATGTATAATATATATATATATATATATATATATATATATATATATATATGATCGACGTAGTTGTCAATTTCGTTGTGACTGTTAGTGTGGGGGGAGGGGGTCCTATGGTGGGGTGCGTGCGCTGCGCTGCCGCCAGGCCGCCCCTGGATGTTTGTGCGCTGCCGGCTGCTGTTGTCACACCTCTCTAGAAGAGCGTGTTAATAATGAGGAGTCCATTGGTCACCATACGAATCAGATGATGCAAACACACACATCCGCAAGTATACACTCACTGCAAGCATGCACATCTGCAAGCATACACTCACTGCAAGCATACACATCTGCAAGTAAACACTCACTGCAAGCATACACATCTGCAAGCATACACTCGCTGCAAGCATACACATCTGCAAGTATACACTCACTGCAAGCATACACATCTGCAAGTAAACGCTCACTGCAAGCATACACATCTGCAAGTGTACACTCACTACAAACATACACATCTGCAAGTGTACACTCACTGCAAGCATACACATCTGCTGGCGCCCACGCCATCCCACTCATTCTGGGCTCGCACACGGGTGCGCCCCCTCCCCCGTTTTATCCTGCGCCTTGACATTACAGTTGGGACGTTTGCGCGAGTCCTCATTAAGCTACATTACGATGATTTATCACACTTCGCGAATCAAATTAATCAACGTTTCAGCCCTATCCAAGACATATCAGGCTAATTTTTCAGATTGTTACCGACGCAGCCTCTGGATCGGGATCAGGACGATGACTCGCTCCCTGACCTCCGGGGTGGCGGCTCCTTAATCGGACGACGCCCCCCCCCCCCGCGTCTCGCCCACGAAGATGGGCGATGGGCGGCCCACCATTCCTTCGGCCACGCTCACCACTCGTAGCTTACTGCTGCCGCGCATACGCCTTAGGCAGCGCCTGCAGCGCTTCTGCGCCCTCGCCTCCCACATTCTGGAGTGAGCTTTGCAAAGTACCGCTCACGGCACGTCCCTCAGAGGCCTGGAGGTAGGTAGTGCGCCCGATGGGACGGTGTTGCCCTCCGGCAGACAGCGAGCGTCCGACGTGATCTGCACTCACGCCTCACACACGTACACAGCATTTACGCCTCACACACGTACAATGCACTCACGCCTCACACACGTACATTGCACTCACGCCTAACACGCGTACACTGCACTCACGCCCCACACACGTACACTGCACTCACGCCTTACACACGTACACAGCATTCACGCCTCACACACGTACGCTGCACTCACGCCTCACACACGTACATTGCACTCACGCCTCACACACGTACGCTGCACTCACGCCTCACACACGTGCATTGCACTCACGCCTCACACACGTACGCTGCATTCACGCCTCACACACGCACACTGCACTCACGCCTCACATACGTACACTGCACTCGCGCCTTATGAACACCATCTCGGAAGAGAGCAGGTTGTGTCCTGTTCTTTCTCAAGGCATTACACACCAATGGGATAGACCCAGTTGCCGCCATGCATAATCCTGCATCCCGGGTGATCCCAGCTGGTCATTAACCATACTATGCCCTATGCCTTTTTATGCCGTCACACCCGAGGTCATGTTAGAGACAAGGAGGCGAGTCGACTGTCTCCTAGTTCAAAAAAGAGAGGCGAAACCGCGCCTTTGGGCCGCGCTACCCACAAATATTCATCTGCGTAAAAGTAGGAGTGCGGTCGTCTGGCTGTTCGATCCCGGCCACCGCCGAGCCGTACTGCTTGTACACTCCGCGTCTCCTTTCCTCTCCCTTCTGCTCGCTGCTCCTGGAGACTCTTCCTCATGTATAATTTTCTGGAAGGCTTCTTCCAACTGGGTCGGCCCGTCCTTGTTTTCTCAAAGTCCAAAAGAATCGCCGTAAAATCCCCTTCGTCCAATGAGTTGCTGGACCGACTAGCGTTGCTTCCAAAGCTCGACCCTCAACGACCCTGGGCCACACTTCAAGCGTGGCGTCGCCGGCGACGGTGCAAGTTCTCTCTCTCTCTCTCTCTCTCTCTCTCTCTCTCTCTCTCTCTCTCTCCTCTCTCTCTCTCTCTCTCTCTCTCTCTCTCTCTCTCTCTCTCATCTCTCTCTCTCTCTCTCTCTCTCTCTCTCTCTCTCTCTCTCTCTCTCTCTCTCATCACCAAAATGGCCCCGGCTGACTGTAACGAACACATGATTGTGCTGTTATACCAGCTGTAGCAGACGCACTAACGAGAGTTTTGAGCTACCGAAGTGGCTGAACAGAATGTCAACAATTCACGTGTGCAAGGTGTGATCTTTTTTAATGGATTATTAGCGTCGCAGCAAACCTATTTCAGTCGGTGCCACGTGGTGCAAGGGTGCCGAGGCACGCGGTTCACCCAATATAGTGCGAACTTTAAAAGCCATCAAAGAGGCAGAGCACAAGGAAGTGCGCAAAATTTCGTGATTAAGGCCAGCTTAATATTGAAACAAAAAGTATCGCTTGCGTGGCATGCTGACATTTGCTGCCGGTCTTGAAAAAGTTGGTCGCATTGCCTGCGGCAGAGGGGCACGAATAATGATTTCACCGTGCCATGGCTTATCTATGCAAGTTCTGTCCCATGGAAGGGCACCGAGCTTCAACTTTTGGAACTATTCCGGGAAGCCCACAACTTAACCTCGTGGTTAGAAACTTTCACTAAGTTTGTAGTTTATCTGATTTGTGCCCCCCCCCCGTCCATTATTTCAGTTTTCTGCGCATTGCGTAAAATGTTGCTCGACGTTGGGCGCCGGCACCACCTGCGGCCACCATCGCCAACACATGTCCCCATCCCAATCTGGCCGGGATCCAGCCGTTTGTCAGCGCTGCAGACCGAGGCCCGCGAGGGCAGGACCTGGCCGGGTGTCCAGGCGTTCCAGCAGTTTGTAAGCCGTTTGTCGCGGCGACGCCGCGAGGCAGGATGAGTCCGCCGTTTCGCGCTGCAGACGAGGCCGAGGGCAGGACCTGGCCGTTGGTATCCAGCCGCTTTTGTCAGCGCTGCATACCGAAGCCGTGAGGGCAGATCTGGCCCGGAGTATCAGCGTTTGGTCAGCGCTGCAGACCGAGGCCCGCGAGGGCAGGATCTGGCCGGGTATCCAGCCGTTTGTCAGCGCTGCAGACCGAGGCCCGTGAGGGCAGGATCTGGCCGGGTATCCAGCCGTTTGTCAGCGCTGCAGACCGAGGCCCGCGAGGGAAGGATTCGCTCCACCCCCCTCCGCAAGCTACAATTGGGGCTGTTGTCGTAAGCCACGGGCTAACGGCGGGTTATGGTCGTGTACCCGCAGTCACTCGTTCCTTAACAATGTCACCAACGCTCATTAACCTTGTCACCAACTCTCCTTGACAATGTCACCAGCCTGTCACCTGTCAATATCAGCCGTTCGCTATTTCGTTAGGTCATGTTATATGTCAGTAAAGGAAAGCTAGGTAGACGCTAGGTAGCATTATTTGCTTTGATGATTGCAAATTGCCTGGATGCGGCCCGTCACGCAAAAAAAAAAAATCACAGTGTTTTCCAGCAATTCTTGAAATGTATATTCGACATTGTTCAATCAATTATTTTCTCACATCTATGATTTTCCACACATCTCTCCCTGCTTCGGCTGTCATCAATCCGGCGAGGGTATCCGACGACTGGTTGGACCTGTTCCCAGCCCTGAACATCACCCAGCCCCGACCCGTGCCCAGCCCCGACCGTCACCCCGCCCCGACCCATTCCAAATCCCGACCGTCAACCCGCCCGACCCGTCCCAAATCCCGACCGTCAACCCGCCCCGACCCGTTCCAAACCCTGACCGTCACCCCACCCCGACCCGTCCCAAATCCCGACCGTCAACCCTCCCCGACCCGTCCCCAGCCCCGACCGTCACCCCACCCCGACCCGTCCCAAATCCCGATCGTCACCCCCGCCCGCCCCGACCCGTCCCAAATCCCGACTGTCAACCCGCCTCGACCCGTCCCAAATCCCGACCGTCAACCCACCCCGACCCGTTCCAAATCCCGACCGTGATCTCGCCCCGACCCATCCCCAGCCCAATCCGTCACTCCGCCCCGACCATCACTCCGCCGTGACCCGTCCCGCGCCCCGACCCGTCCTCAGCCCCGACCGTCACCCCCGCCCCGACCCGTCCCAAATCCCGACCGTCAACCCGCCCCGACCCGTCCTCAGCCCCGAGCGCCGCCCCGCCCCGACCATCACCCCGCCCGAGCGTCACCCACCTCACAGCACCGCCGATCCGGAGCCGCTTGGTCAGGTAGATGGCGTTGGTGATGGCATACCAGCGCTCGCAGGTGATGGTCACCAGCGTGAACACGGACAGTTCGGCGCCGAAAACAGTGACGAAGCCGGCCACCTGGCAGCCGACCCCTGGAGATCACAGCGGAGACACGCCTGGGATGTGCAGCCACTCTACAGGCCGGTTGTGAACACGTTTGCTTGACTCGCAACAGAATATCAACGGTGGGTAGGTGGGGTGGGGTGGAGATACGTACTTGAGTGAATACAAACCATTTTTGTAACCAGAATGCTCCTGACATTTCAAAGTCAAAGCTCCATGCCATATATATATATATATATATATATATATATATATATATATATATATGTATACATATACATATATGTACATATATATTCGTCTGAAGTTGAGCAGCTGGGACCCTCATCGGGTGATGAAGGACCGGCTCTCGGCGGATACGTCAGACGAGCAAGTCGTGCAGTTTCTTGTTGACCACTGTAGACGCCTCTGAGGCAGGCGCACGTATCTTGATTCAGCAGCGGTGTTTGTCAGTGTGTGTCACATGCTGGGCACGTGGAAGTCGGCACAGGGCACCGTCGCCCGGAGTCCGCCGAGCCGTGTGGTCGCCTGCAGGGGGGTGTTGGGTCATATCGCTGAGGCGGGTGTCACTCTAGTCGTGTCCGGCGGTCGTTAGCTGGCGGGGGGGGGGGGGGGGAGGCAGGCGATGGGGAGTGGGAAAAGAGGACAGTTGCTGGTGAGCTGGGTAGAACACGCCGAAAGTCAGCGAGAAGCTACGTTCAGGTCAGGGCTGACACACGTGCTAACGTCACAGGTACGACAAACTCCACCAGTTTGTCAATGTCAATTTACGCTTTTGTAAAAACGGCCGAGAGCGGCACAAGTGCACGAAAAGACTATATATATACATATATATATATATATATATATATATATATATATATACATGCGTGGTGGAGTTTGTCGTACCTGTGACGTTAGAACGTGTGTCAGCCCTGACCTGAACGTAGCTTCTCGCTGACTTTCGGCGTGTTCTACCCAGCTCATCAGCAACTGTCCTCTTTTCCTACTTCCTATCGCCTGCCTCCCTCCCCCCCCCCCCCCCCGGCTAACGACCGCCGGACACGGCGAGAGTGACACCCGCCTCAGCGATATGACCCAACACCCTCCTGCAGGCGACCACACGGCCCGGCGGACTCCGGGCGACGGTGCCCTGTGCCGACTTCCACGTGCCCAGCATGTGACACACACTGACAAACACCGCTGCTGAATCAAGATACGTGCGCCTGCCTCAGAGGCGTCTACAGCGGTCAACAAGAGGCTTGCACGACTTGTTCGTCTGACGCATCCGCCGAGAGCCGGTCCTTCATCATCCGATGAGGGTCCCAGCTGCTCAACTTCGAACCCGACTTCCACCAGGCGAACGGGCATGTCGAACGAGCTGCTCAAGTCGCAACACACATCATAGGCTAGAAAGGCCTCAAACTTGTGCTGTTCGACTAAAGGTCAACGCTAACTAGTGCAAACGAGGCGAACTGAGCCCGAGCGCCCACGATCCATCAGCTCGCGGCCTGTGCCCGATTGCATGTCAACGAGAATATGGTCAAGCCAAAGGGCACCACCTTCCGTGAGACAAACCATAACCTGCGTTACCAGACGGTGACACAGGACGCATCGAGGACCACACCTCATCACTGAAAGACTATTCATGCGTAATTTGCGACCGCGTCATGTAAAACTCAACGGTTAATGGGATGTCACAGAACGCGTGAGCTGTTAATTAAAAGGTGTTCGTTGACGGACGTGGACACCTACTAGCATAAGAGAATCATTCTTAGCCGCGACGTCAAAGCGGGAAAGCCATCGTTCTATGCTGCGTAAACACACATATACTAACAAGAAATCTTCTTTAAATCTGTTATCTGTGGCCTGTGATCTGTTATCTAATTGATTTGATCTGTGATCTGTGTCAAATATGTTATCTATACCTGTGATCAGACCTGCGCCTGCTCACACTTCAGTCTGGTTGATTGTTTTTTATCGCTTGTTATGCTAGGAAGATCACCAGCAGATAGAAGCCAGGTGACGGGTTAAGTCCAAAATTGATGAGGCATCGTTGTCATACACACAGGCTGGTCAGAGTACGACACCAACGCACACAACATAGTGATTACAGTATTGTCCCTAATCATTGCCTCCCCCCCCCCACACCGAGCACCGATGTGCCTGTGAACGGGGTGGAAGTAAGTGGCGCATTTTGAATGGTGATACCCCGGCAAATGGAATTTCGCCACCGGTTACAAATGCCTTTAGTAAGCGGGGACATTTGAGTAACCCCGATTGTTACAGAGTTTGTTTTGAAGAGTTGCAAAGCAGCTAGTTAAGACATTTATGCTGGGCCCGTTCCAGCCGTTTGAGGTGAGAAAGTGCAACACAAAACCAAACCAAGCGGCCGCTCGGCGTAGCGGGCTGGACATGTGCGCTAAATGCGCCAAGCAAAGCTCTTATTGCGTGTGAGCGAGGCGTGGCGGGGGACTGCACGCGCGGATCAAAAGCCCGGCCATTAGTTTGCATCTGATACTGGTGCGCCTGCATGAGCACAGAAGTAAGCTGCGCGTCGGGAATACACTGAATTTCCGCGCTTCCTTGCCCCACGCCAGCGCAGAGCCACTCAGCTGGTACCTATGCAGTGATCGACGAACTCCTAAAGCAAAAGTGAAAGCGCAGCATTCAGTTCAAGCTGCTATGTTCGAGACCACCCAGCCAGTTGGCTGAGGTCAGTTTGAAGACCTCAAGCGTCGACAGAACAGCTGACGCGGCGCGGCAATCTTACATCATCCGGGTACGTGGTGTGGCTATGCATGTATATCTGTCAGTCGGCAGTAAGACGGAAGCAACGGCACGTAACGGGACCCAGGAATGGACCAGAGATTGCATCATGTCTATTTGCCGATGAAGACAGCTGAGAAACGATCTCCATAGACGGTGTCATAGTGCATTCCTTTTGACTTACTGCCACTCATTGTGCCTAAACCATATCCGGTTAGCTATGCACCAGCGTTTCCGAAGAGAGTCGTGCGGGTTCACTGAGATGGCACACAAATGGCGTCGGCTCCATTTACGACCTCGTAAAGCACGGCGCATTACTGAGTCTGCGTCTATTCCAACTCAAGGGGATATTGCTGAAGTCTGGCATCGACTTCGATGGAATCGACTCCGGTGAGGACAGTTTCTCAGATATCCCATTCCACGGGCTTCATAAGAGATAAAAGAGCACTGATTTTGATAAAATCGTATAGGTTTAGTGCACATAGTTTAGGCTGATAGTTAAGTGCACACATAAAATGCGAACGTGAGCTTTCATGCTTTTGAATTTATACTGGCTGCTTAAGTTTATATGACAGTCGACTCACAAACGACCCTGTTCACTTAAAGAGGCTATTCCACCTTTTTGTATTTTTCAATTACTGTTGGATCAAACGTGTTCGATGTAATCGGCGATACTATTTTTTCGAGATCCTTCTAAATAACTCAGAATTTCAAGTGAAAGTAGCCGTTTTGGCGGGCAAAACCTAATGCATTCATTGTTCATCACTTTGTAAGTAATAAGTTTCCTCTGCCTTGCTTTTTCAAACGTGTGCGATCTGTGAAGTTTTCAATGCACATATTTCTCCAAAATGCCTGCGCAGTTAATGCTACGACAGCTTGATACTCTTTTTTCATTGGAGGAAATATACAAACATGAAGCTATTACAATGGGAATTCAACGCAACGACATACGACAGCTTTGGATTTTATCTCATGGCGTTTACAACGGTGCCACTTTGCGACACACACTTTGGTTTTGAATACGGAGCATCACATGATCTACAGTGACACACTGGGTCAAGCCTCAATCGATTCTGTTCTCGGTAAATGATCTTCGTCACCACCCGTGTCGATTACAAACTTTCATTTGTACCAACGCCATTCATACCAGTAGAGGTGCTACTTTTTACTCCGCCGACCCGCAATGTACGGGTTGAGAGAGTTCAGAATCGGCAAATCTAGTCCGCATCAGCTCACGACGGCTTTAAAGGGAATGTTCCACATTTATACGGCGTTTTGAACTGAAATAGTCATCGTGACGACCTGCTGATGCAGTTCATGGTCATGTCCTTTTCAAAACCCAAAACAATCTGGTTTCTGAGTTACACGCCCGCAAAAGTGCGGAAAGGTTTATTTGGAGCCTATTTCAAAGTTGCCTCGGCATTAATGACGTCCTTGAAACGTCATGCGATGGCGGTCATACTTCAGGCCGTTTCTGCTTATGTTCAAAACAGCATGGCCGCTGATACATTCGCAAAAGCGATGATGCGGCACTATGATACAATGCGCGGAAGGTGATTGGCTGTTGGCAAGATTTCGCTGCTGAATACGTGTCGCGAACGCAAGCGTGAGAACTTTCGGGTTGTGCGGCACTCGTCGTGAACGGGCCATTTTTTATTTCTAGGCCGCAGGTCAATGTTACAAAAAACGCCACTATCGGCAAAAAAGTACGGCACCCGAAAAAGGGCACTCCCAAAAGTTATAAAAAAGAAGACGCGACGGCAAATCTCTTTTTTTCTTGCTGACGTTTTCTTCTTCTCCTATTGACGTATCCCTTACAGACAGCTCGGTTGGCACCTTGTGTACCGGAGCACAACACCTTGCACGGGTTTATGGGCTAGCAAGATATCATGAAACTAGGGAAAAATTACAGTGATCTTATATAATATATATATATATATATATATATATATATATACACATTTAAATATTTCACATAATGTACCGCAAATTTCGATCTTGAACAAAAAATTGTGTTTTTCAGGTACAACCTCTTGAGACGCGTCGCCATGAACCCCTGCTGGGACTTCGTTTTGAAGGGAGGCCACGCTAATAAATTTGAAGGGAGGCCAAGGTGAAATGCAGTGCTATGACTGAAAATCTGTGCAGAAATTGCAAGAAAACCTGCAATTTGATAGTCCCGCGAGCTGTGCAAGTGTGAGATTACACTTATTTAACAAAAGAGTGTGAATCAGGGCTTGAAATGTGTTTGATCACTGGTGGTGTGTGCCAGTGGCTTGTATTGATCTCGATGTGATGGGGAGTCTGCGTGCGAGGTTTGTACTTATGAGACAGAGCATTGGTTTGGTATTCTTTAAGTCTACTGACTCACATTAAAATATGATATGTTGATACCTTCGTTTACCTTCTTGTGTGTGTTTGAACATGACAAAAGAATGCTAGCAAACTAAGAGAAACACTAGCATTTATGTTACAGGGGTATACAAAGGCAACCTGGAATTTCATTATGGTCTTGCCAACACTTTGAGCCTATTGCGGTATTACAGTATGAAACTAATCAATTGCATGCCAATATATCACCCATTCATTTTGACAGTAGGGGCTGGTGCGTACAGCTCATTAATGGACATGCTCAGCATAGGCTCACATTATATGGTTTTGGAAAATTGTCTTTCCTAAAGAATTCTGAAAAGATAGAGCTGCATTATTACTGATGCACATTGTACTGTTTTCACCAAATTTTGTATGCAGGCGGGCATTGCTCGTGAGTCATCAATGCCATAGTCACTGCAACTTGCGTGAGATGCTGGGTGCTGAGAAAGGCGGAAAAGTGTAGCTGTTGGTGTCTTGGATAGCACTTCATAATATTTTTATCATGAGCCTTGTATGCACTGGCATCTTTATCACTTCCTTGCATTTTGCCCATCCGACCATGACTACTGCACTTGTCATGTCTCCAGCCTTGTGCGAGGTCAGCATGTTTGCAGTGTCATTTCACCACATGCAAAACTTCCCTGTTATTTCTTTGGTACAGCAGGCTGATGCCTGCAGCATGTTGCCTGACTGCGGAAATGGAAGACGTGTTTGCACCTTTCTCACCTGCGTTTTGTGGATTCCCAAAACAGGCTGAGCAAGTGATGCCCCTTATTGGTTGTCTACGTTGCTGAAAGTGATTTGTATATTGTTTCATGTGTCTTTGGTCATTCGTATGTCAGATGGGGAGTCAATACAAGAGAGCACACTTGACCCATCTTTTCATGATGTAATTTATTATGAAAGCAGCATGGATTGCAGTACAAAAACCATATCGTTGTTCATTATGTTATGACACAGCACAGCACTGAGGTAGTGCCACAAGCTATTGACCTTTGCCATTACACAACGTGCCACATTGGTTGACTACTCTATGTCAAGCCTGTGAGACAGCAGCTTATAATTTATGAATGACTGGTAATAACTGATTTAACAATGCCAAAGGTCTGTCAACGGCAGGAATGTTATTTCATCACAATGGTTATATCAGGATTGACTATCAATTGCATAAATAATCCCAAGCAAAAAAAAAAAATTGTCAGCCCAACCTTACCATCTTTACCACAGCAATAGCAATGCTTTGACACTCAATTCATAGCAACGTTACAAATTTATTAATTTTCGTATGACGTCGCATTCCCAGTTACAAACAGCAAAGACAGCAACTACTGTGCACATCACATGATATCATTGTCAGGACTACAGCACTGCAGGCAACGATGGGTCGACAATAAAGTATTGACAAAATCATCCACAGCATAGCAGCAACAGTAGCAGCACAGCATATCGTGCTTTTATATTTATGATCTGCCATACATGTTGGCGATCGCTAAGTTGCGTGTGTCGAACAGTCCATCAAAGCTTTTCTTACGGCCAGCACCACGACAAAGATGCACAAACCACGCACTAATCCGCCACCCGACACGGCACCCGCGACGAGACCGGCCGGTTGGCGTCAGCTTTCGTGTGTTTCGAGGTATTCTTTAGGTCTGGCTGCCAGATGCTGCCAGGTATTACTGTCGTCACACAACCATTTAATGACACCATCATACAGTGACGTAATGGGACGCATTTGCACAAACTTTGAAATTTTGCTACCTAGCGTCGTTTTTGAAACTTGAAAGCTTACCGCTAGCTACAAGTAAGCTTCCCCATCATATCTGATGCCCACCTCAATATCTTTAACTGTGGAACATTCTCTTTAAAAAGATTCTGACGTCGTCATGGCGACGACAGTTGACAGCTGTGGTTGTCGCAGGCTGGGGCAACACTCTGGGGCTGCCAAAAAAAGAAAAAAAGACAGTGCTGTGACAAAATGTTAGCAGCGTAATTTGGCCTCGAGGATAGCTAAAATTATTGTCCCAATCATATCTTGATGGTGCTGCAAAGGCTACTTTGTGCTACCCAGTGCTACTTTCAGAGGTAATTGGTGCTGAGCTTTCCCCAGAGTATGTTTTTGCAATATGCATCGTTTCACGACACCAACACAAGATATAATGCCAAAGAAGTTCCGATCCCATTCTTGCTTAATCAAAACTTTACTGATATCCGAATAGATCAAGCCTTTGCGCATAGTAAGGCAAAAGTCTGCTCTTGATTGAAAAGACACACGGTGAAAAACCCGCCAAAGTCAACAACGCAACAACACAACGCAACGCAACAAGAACAACGCAGTCAACCACGCATCTAAAAAGGCCTTTTTAACGGAGATTTATTGCAACAGAAGACGAATGTAAGACGATGCGACGCGGCAGAGTATGACAAGCAATTTACTTAAAAATAACAGAACGTACGGAACAGAAGATTCATTACCATGGCACAAGGAAGTGAAACAGTACGATACAGTAGAGAAAAACAAGCCATCTACTGAAGACTTAAGATGACACCTTATGTTTGGCCAGACCGAGCATCAACAGCTGGGTCACTTGCGTGAAGACATTGACGAAGAGGACAATAATAATGACGTTCACCCAAAAGGAATCATTAATGGCACGAATCACAAATGGGTGGAGGTCGAAACATGTGGCAAAGCTACAAACTTTAAAAGCTGTCTGTACTGGACGGTGGAAAACTGGTTCTCGTGGAGCGTCAGGGCGGGTGCATCAACCCATCTTTGTTTTAACTTACTGCCAAGTACGAACATAAAGTCTTGGGCTTAAGTGCCGCGCTCTATCTGAGCTTGATGAAACAGGGAATGAAACAGGATGTAAACTCCTCTATCAAAACATTTTGAAGCTAAAAAATGAAAACGAGTTTCATATAAGCGCTCATGCTCTTGATTGTTCTGCAGGTGGATGCAGGGACCGTATTAACAAAAACAATTTTACTGAAGACACTTGTGAAGCAAGGGAAGCTGCTCCAAAGTTAAGACAACACAGTCATCCATTACCGTTGTTAAGAAAGCACAAATCATGAAGAAAGTAGATGATATCCTGCATCGTGCATTCGATTTGAACGTATTTCCGGTGAAGCAACGAACAAACCAAACACAAAAGTAAACTACTGATCACTTATTCATAAATTGAGAAAGATGGGGTGCTAAGAGTTGACCTTAGTGCAGGTGAGTTGACACTGCACTTCCTTGGCGCACAAGGCTACATTTTCTGCCGCGTCGGAACACTACACAACACCGTTTCAGTCTTCCACGTGCACCAACATGACTGGCGTGTTTGAAGACAGAATACAGCCAAAGGATAACAAGGTATATGAGCGAACACAATCAACACTGAGAGAGGTACCAGTGGAAGCGATTTGAAATACTTCATGGAAGTTCCGCGAAGAGCCACAACTTGATGCTATTCCCTTCCTGTTATTTCATTCAATGACGCCTCAGGTGTTTTAAACGCTATCAATGGGTGGCTGGACCATACCCTTTGAAGCTGCAAATGGTCAAAATATAGTCCGGATTAGGGTTGGGAACGCGCGTAATACTAGCAAGCCACGTTCTTCTCCCTCTTGAAAAATATAATCGACTAGGCAGTTTTGCAATGCATAGGTTTCGTTAAAGCAAATTAATTTGTGTGTGGCATGATGCCAGGGGTTCATAAGCCCTTTATCAAGCTGAGATCAAAGTGATTATTATCGCAGTTATAATGGGCCACAATTGCAACACAAAGAGAGAGAGAGATCCAGGCATGAATAGGCGCTAAACGTTTAGAGGCTGGTACTGGCCATGGTAACCTTGCTCAGTTTTATGGCACTTATATTTTCACGACACCAAGTGATGACTTACGTTCAAAAACAGCCACGCTTAAGGAGCAGCATGATAGCTCGATTCTTTGTAGCACTCACCGATGCGATGTTTTAAAAAAAAAATATTTTGTCACCAGCTTGCCTGCTCCGCAAGTCCAATGCTCTCTGTATCCCCCATAGCCCGTCCCTCACGAGGCGCGCCTCTGTATCCTTCAACAGCGGCGCACGGCAAATCGGCTGCGGGTCTGGCTAGAACGCTAAGTTGCGTGAACTGACGAGAAGCCACGAATATGGCAGGTCGACACAGGCCAACTGCGACCACAACTCACAGCTCTGTGAATAAACTACACCTGGAGACCGCGTGACATTGCAAACGTCCTCCAGAACAGATATGGAACACGAAGCGCAACAATTTTGCCTCATTTGACAAGATCTCCTGCTTAAAACTGTGCCCATGAAGCTCAGAAAGCATACACTGACAGCATATTTAAATGCCAAGACTAGCTCATATCGCAAAATCTGTTTCCGCTAAGGTCCTGCCAGCTTGGCCCCTCAGCTCTACGCCAAATCGTTTGGCACCACCCATTTGCAACGCGAACGTGCGCTATTGAACAGAACCGTTGCCAATGGAGCGAGTCTTTTGGCACCTTAATCGAGGTCCAACATGATGCCAATCTCTTCAACCGGGCTGAAATTGCGGCCGCTGAAAAATCGGCAATCTAAGGACACTTTATCAGATTGCAATGCCCTGAAGAATGAGTCCAACGAAATCGCAGTCGCAATTAGCATTTCTTCATTCATGTCGACACCCACCTTCCTGCCAGTGGATGGCGTGGTTGAAGTAGACGCCGATAGTGTGGATGTCCATGCTGGCGATAATCAACAAGTAGACGCCCATGCAGAGGTCCGCAAATGCTAAGTTGCACATGAGAAACTTGGGAGTGGTGAGCTTGAAGCTGCGACTGATGAGGACGACCAGGACGGCGACGTTCCCAACTATGGCGGTGACGACGACCACCCAGACGGCGACCCTGGGGACACAGCAGGGAGACTTCACCGACCAGCCACCACCAAACGGTGACCCTGGGACACAGGACGGAGACGGTTCTCAGTCATAAATGTCATTCCCGCACGACCGACCAACACCCGGGTGGAACAGAGCATGTCATTATCGACACGTCGCCGGCATGAATATGTATTTCTCGCCAGCCGGCGCCAACGTCAGCGACACTCACCGCCTACAGTTCCCACACACAGATGAAAAGCTAATGGCGAGCTCGGCACGTGCGCCAAAAACACCGCGCCACACGCCACCAGGCGGCAGAGCCCGGGGCCCCTGGCAGGACGGGCTCACCGCAGCGCCCGGTAACCCATGATGTCTTCGCACGGGTTGAAGGCGTCCGGCGCCGGCAGACAGCGCACGCTGCGCAGGCGCGTGGCGCGGCCCTGCTCGCAGACGGAGAGGCTTGACTCCTCGGCGACGGCCGTGTGGAAGACGCCGTCGCCCACCGCCCGGGCGCCGTTCGCCAGCCGGCCGCGCGCGGCGCCGCCCGAGCAGTTGGTGCGGGTCCGGCTCAGCTGCCGCTGCCAGTCCTGAGAAGCATCGGCGGACGTGCCGCAGGTGCGCCGCTTATGGTGCCAGTCCGCGCGCGCGCGCGGCGAACACCGATCGTTGTGGAAGGTTGTTGGGGTGGTGGAAAAAGGCCAAAAGTGACGGAGGGGGCTTACTTTCTTCTGCTCGCTAAACGGGATGGCAGCAATACAACGGGTCCTATTGCGGAGACGGGGGAAGTTTGATCTTTGCCCTTCACTGTGCTTACCGAGTCTATTATCATGCGATCAACCAGCCCAATTGGAGATGTTTCCGATATCATTCGTGAAATTATGCTCATCATCCTAAGCCAATTTACTTGATTTGCACGCTTTTTGTACGCTGTTATATCAGATCATGTACCGCCTACAATTCGGATGGTTAGCGTCCCATCGCCACATGCACCCATAATCATTCGGAGAGTCAAATGTCCTAAGTTCGATGAACTGCCACTTATTCTCTGTATTCAGTTTATCTGTCAACACTGGTCTGTAATTTCCAAACATTCACATCTGTGGTTTTTGCTATATTCGAACACATGCCAAATTAATTGGGGGCCATTGAAGGACAGTGTAAGCGCTACGATCAAGTTGTCTGAATGTGCTGACAACTGGGTGTCCAGAACACGCCGGTACACGGCCGGCTTAGCGCTTGAGCAAGACCGGCATGCCCGTGCTGGCCCGTGACCGACAGCGCACAATTAGCTTTGCCGACTCGTAAACAGCGGGGTAGCACTGCACCGGAGACTCAGTAATGGCAGGACTGGTCCAGACACACCTGCATCTGACCGGCACTGATGTCCTGGCAACACTGACTTAGAAATCCAACTAAGGCATCGCTGGTGACGCAGTGCCAAAGAGAGGTTCATCGCTAGTAACGTATCGAGGTCCGAAGTCATCGCCAACACGTCTGGACAGATGAGGTGGCAGAGGCTTTCAGCCTGCTGAATCATCAGCAAGCCGTCAGCAGACAGATCGATCCACTTTAAGGTTCAGCGCTTCTGCAGGCCGGACACGTTGGGGTCTGGCAGGACGCCATATTGCACGTCGTGGCGTGTGGACCCAGGTTTCGCTTACTCCGCTGGAGGCCCCGTTTATAATGCACAGACGTCTCCGATTGGCCCGCTATCGCCTTTGAGCCAGCAGAGCAGTCCCGCTGCAAAGCGGCTTGAAAAGGGCCAAAACTGACGCAGGGCACTCCTCGCCCTATTCTAGTGCGGGTCTGGCAACGCAGCTTTGCGCGGTGACTCCCACAGTCGCCTGGTCGAATTCGGGTTGCCCTTCAATCCCGTTAGGCATCAACCTATTTAGGTATGACCTTAAAATGCCTGACGGATGTGCTGTTAAGACCTCAATCTTGAACGCACAGCCGCTTTTGGTACCTTACCGAAAACATCACTAATTTAAAGTGTCCAAATCAGGTATTTGGTGAAAACATCGTACCATCATAAGAGCGGCGAGAATTTACCGAGATGTTTGACATCTACGCTTCATCAAGAACACAAATCGGGCCATGATCGCAACCCCAGCCTTTTCAAACCATGAACTTTAAAACATTGAGAAATAAATCCACACAAACGGGTGATTTGGAAACAATCCGTCTTGCCTCGCAGACCCGTAATGGTGTTTAAATATTGTTTGTGCGCTGCTCATTATTTGGCCGTTCTCCGGCCGAGGGCCTGCTGGACAGAATACTTGTCTGCAGCAAGTGTACAGCATTTAACTGAACCCACTGCCAAACAATGGATGCGGTTCGATCCTTGAACTCACCCTGACCTGATCTTTGCCCCAATCTAATCCGAGGAAGTTTGCTCCAAAATGAACAAGCTCATACCTGAACATTTTCACCACGCCTCGCCCCCTGCGGAGTCTTGTCGAAGCCCAGCTGAGATGCAGCACCCCTCGCTTGACACCACGCCTCACCCCCCGCAGAGTCTTGCTGAAACCCAGCTGAGATGCAGCACCCCCTTGCCTGACGAGGATGATCGGATGCACTCCCTTTACCTGGGTCTTAGCAAGAGTACTGGCGACTGGCATGGTGATGCCTTCATCGTGTGTGATATCTCTCTACAGTCGGCCCAGACGGCCGTTTCTGTGTCACCGACCTGATACTTGCGATGCTGATCGGGGTCCTGGATGGCGGGGAAGTCGAACGCGCAGCAGTGGTACGGGTAGGTGAGGTGCGCCTCCTCGATCGAGCCGAAGTGGTAGACGGAAGGGAACGTCATCAGCGACGGCGTCCGCTTCACCAGGAGCCTCTCGATGTCCTCCAGGCCGACCGTGGGCAGCGACAGGAGCGCCGTGTCGGACAGATCGCTGCCCGCGTCACACAAAACTGTCAACGGGACAGTCGAACACGCCACAAAGCATGACACAGCTGTCATGTGACAGACAGGTGAATACACGCATGCATATATACATATATATATACCATTACATTATATATATATATATATATATATATATATATATATATATATATATATATATATATATATATATATATATACATTCACTACACTCATTTGACTGCTGGCAAAAACAAGACGGCGCTGGTAATATGACCAAGGACACTAGCCCCGACGACATGGAGCTGGAAGAGACGTATGGCGTTGTCGGGGGTCTCCAGGGCTGGCCCTCGAAGACGCTATTAGCCTGATACACCGCTCTGACATGAGAAGTGGTCACTCTTGTCAGGCGGCGAGCAGGTGTGACGTGCGTCGGGTGTGCGTCCACCCAAAGCCTCACACATTTGGGATTTCGGAAAGGGGAAGGAAGCGAGTTTATTTACATACATATATATATATATATATATATATATATATATATATATATATCTCTCTCTCTCTCTCTCTCTCTCTCTCTCTCTTTCTTCTCCTCTCTCTCTCTCTCTCTCTCTCTCTCTCTCTCTCTCTCTCTCTCTCTCTCCTCTCTCTCTCTCTCTCTCTCTCTCTCTCTCTCTCTCTCTCTCTCTCTCTCTCTCTCTCTCTCTCTCTCTCTCTCTCTCTCTCCCTCTCCCTCTCTCTCTCTCCTCTCTCTCTCTCTCTCTCTCTCTCTCTCTCTCTCTCTCTCTCTCTCTCTATATATATATATATACATACATATACGGAGCCTTGGCCCCATAGTGTAGCCTAGAATAAAATTAAGTGTTTAGAGCTGGCTTATTGAGACCCGTTCAGGAGCTCGTTTCAGGCGCTCAGCCCGACAATGAATTTAGCCAGAGGCGAATATTTGTGTATGGGCTGTTGATCTCTCGCATTTGCTGCTGACATATTGGCGACTTTTCGTTTATGAAGAGGCGTGAGTTACACCCCTAGCACAAAATATGAAGTTGTATGATAGACAGCGTACCATTTTGAGATAGGTCATATCGAGAAAATGGAAAGGGTTCATCTTTGAAGACGTCGGAATCCCCTTCATTACGTTGGCACTGGAGCGCAAAACTGTGTATAGCTATTAGCTCTATCTGCAGCACATATCAAATATAGCAATCATCATAACACATGAGTAATGAATAAGTTTTTCTCCAGGGCCATGCTGGGTGAAAAAGGCTAAAACATGGCTTTAGCCTCAATACGAAACACTGCACACGCCTTCTTGGCCGATTTATATGAACACTTTATAAGCCTTCACCATGCGACGTCTACAGTGCCAACCAATAAATCATTTATTCATTTGACGTGACGTTAGATGACCTGTTCATTCCATGGACCGATCATGAAACATGCTTATGTGTCAACCCAATGAAAAACAGCTCAATTTACTGGCAAGCTGTAGCCTAACCCTCGCCCTTATAGGTGGGTCAAAGAGACCCACCCTAAGGTATTTGAGGATATCTTCCTGGCGTGTCGTGCAATCACACGCAAATTTTTGGTATTGCCAGGGGCATCCATTGCCCGTGTTTTGAAATCAGACACGCGCCTCCAGCGTTTCTGATTTCCGAATAACGACGGTTTTAAGGAACATGGCAGACTGGACTTGTGTGTTTTAAGAACATTGCATGGTCATCTGCTGTCGGCGCGGACGGTAAGCGGCGAATCAGCTGCCCGTGTGTAGCTGGCCGACGCTGTCACGTCGACGAAGCCCGCCATCATAAATGTACGCTCAAAGCAAACAAAACCGCATACCATCGCTCTCAGAGTTAAACAGGAACACGCTTATTTCAGTTTCCTGTCCCTAACGCACATGATTTCGTACGCATGAGCGGGTTAAGCGGAAGTAGTGTGATTTTCAGGAACTTCGGGCTTTGACGTGGCCTAGTGGGTTCAATTATTGACTTGGCAACATCATCCTGCCGCATATCTTACGATCTTGTTTTGCGACCAACTTACTGTTTTTATATACGCAAGACGGTATCTTTCTTATCAACTGAGATGGAATTTGGGTGTGGTTAGGGAATTCTGATGCTTTAAAGGTACAGCGCAGGACTCATCAACTAATCAGAAACACTTCCAGTGAAACCGACAAACTCACAAACGGGGGATAAAACCAAGCATGATACAACAGATCAATTCATCATATCATTGCAGCAAGTCTGGCGACAGTCTGACCTTTTCAATACGTTTTTTAACCCACAATCTCATGCGACATATGTCATACAATGAACTAGGGCAAGCCTTAAGAATCATGGGTTAATACATAAGGAGCATGAAGATGAAAAAATGATACACTGTCAGCCAATATAATGGCGTAATCTTTCACCGGATTTAGAATGGGCAGCAACCCATGATATTTCTTACAGGGTATATTGTGTATTTGTTGAATGGTGCTGAACAGACTCATATTCCTGACGCCACTCATTGCGAGCTTCTGACAAAAAAGGAATGGAGGACTTGGGTGCTCTCTGATCAACGACGGCTTAATTTAGTTTAAAGGGATTGAGCCTATCGCAAGATCATATCTGAGATAAACAGGGGAAAGTTATGCTAACTTTCCTGATCCATTTGGCACATTCCCTGCACTAGGGTTTCTTTTGCACTAAAGAAGTTTGCAATATCTCGATATTAACACCAGCCACTGGAGGACGAGTTCATTTGATGGATTGTATGTTTTTTCATGAAAACTGATTTGTTTCCAAAGCGGGCATATCAAGGCTGTGAAGGTCCAATGAAATAAGCATTTTTTCCAAAAATATTAATCCGCACGAAGAGTGTTCCAAAATACATCACCATGCGACAACGTACTTTCTTCACGATCAGCGATGCATTGCTGACGGTCTCTAAGAAGACAATCCGAATGGCTCAGTTGTAGCATGCAACGTTTTGAAGATGTAGCGTGCTGCTTTCGTGTTATCAACATAGCCTGTACAACATTAGGTGGTTTGGTATGCACAATAGGTGGTTTGATCTTAAAGGGCTGATAAAGTTAAGTGACTCGGACTGTGGCGTGAGATAACATCTTTTTGTTTAAAAGTAGTATTAGTAGTATGCATGGCATATTAGAATTGTAAATAGCATGAGAGTAAGCAGCAATAGTAATACACGTAGTGGTGGAAGAAGTAGTGAGCTGTAGTAGTAGTGGTAATAACTGAAGTAGAAGTAGTATCTGCATTAGTATCAAAATTTAGTCGAGGCCTTTTACTCGGATGGATTTCTGGGATGAGCGCCTACGCCAACCAGCGCGCGTGGTGTAACCCCCGACCCCGCCACCCAGTCGGTGAACTCCAGTCCAGCGCGCGTGGTGTAACCCCCGACCCAGCCATCCAATCGGCAAACTCCAGTCCAGCGCGCGTGGTGTAACCCCCGACCCCGTCATCCAATCGGTAAACTCAAGTCCAGCGCCCGTGGTGTACCCCCGACCCCGTCATCCAATCGGCAAACTACAGTCCAGCGCGCATGATGTAACCCCCGACCCCGCCATCCAATCGGCAAACTCCAGTCCAGCACCATCATTTTTCGGCGAAGTCGTAGCGTGCTGTAATGCTCGGCAGGTCCCGACCTGTACTCTGGGGTCACCTGACCTTTACTGCGGCTACTGTCAGCGGTGGCATGCCATCGCCGTTAGGAGCAAGTAGCGACCACGTAAAGCGGCTCGAACCCTCCACGCCACGGGTCGGTGGCCCGGAAAATATTGAAAAATAGGCTAAAAAATAGGCTGAGGTGGCCGAAAAAATTAAAAACTACCTACGCTCCGATGATAGCAACGACCAAGCTGGCAAAACTTTAAGGAATGGCGTAGCTTTCATAACGCCCTGATTTTTCCTTGCAAGTGAAATGAATGCCTCAAACTACATTCTATGTCAGCGTTGAAATCCGTACAATCCCTTCTTTAAAGCAGCATTTTTCGCCATTGCATCGCCAACGGAGACAACACGCAAAAATTGTCATAGTTCAGGTGTCTGAGATTTATTGTGGCCGAAAACTGCTTTACAGTAAAACTGTGTTTACACGTACTACAAAGAACGAAAACTTAAACCCGGAACACATTTTTCAGGAACTCAAAGCCCTTGAACGAAATACGATGCGCGGCAATACGCACTGAACGGATGACATTTTTTGAGTCACCTTCCATGTTCAAAAATAGACAAAAAATATCAGAGATTTTATACGTGAAACCCCGTACTGGAGCTAAAAGCATAAATGAGTCTGATGTGAAGCTTTTCAGGGCCTTTGAGAGAACCAACCACAGCCCGGACCCCGATAGAATGGATTCCGAGAGCTACCTAGCCTAAATGCTAGTAAACAGCGCGCTTCTGTCGTTTGTCAGCGTCCAGTAATTACGCATGCCGGGGCGAGAGCTCGTCTGTACTAAAACGCTGCGCATCGAGGCACTCCGCCTGAGAGAGCCACGCTGAAGAGGATCGCGGCGCGTTCTGGAAAAGTGGACGGAGTTTCTGTTTAACAAGCACTTAAGGGTACGTCGTTGAAGTGTACCGCATTTACTGCATTATGACTCAGCAAACATTGGCAGAAGAAGGTTATCTGCTTGGTATATTTAAGGAATGAAGCCTCCTCCAAGCTGGTCCCTTCCGTCCAACCACCGACTCCCAGGCCAGATCGGCATTTTATCCTAAGATAGATCAATAGTGTGCAATGGTAAATTACTAGGGCAAAGGTAAATACACCTGGGTTTAGCCAATAACACTATTTTGTAGCAAGGCAGGCGCACCAGGCCTTTCCCATCAGATTACGCGCAAGGCACAATCTAAGCTGATCAGCTGAAGGCGTTCTTAGGTAAGTTGTTCTGAATTTAGTGTAGTAAATCACAAGCACTTCACTCACTCAATGTTTTCAGTTGAGCAGGTGATAGCACACTTGAGAACTAAAAATACTTTAAGAGTTTTGAATCGCGACATTTCAAGTTATCTTCCTGGCTTCCAATAACATTCTGCAGGTAGTTGATCTTTCCGATACAACTTTTGCATTTTCCACGTCAAACGATTAGTTAGAACTTCAAAATCCATTATGGTAGATAGAAGTTTCTGATTTGAGCTTTAGAGGCGCGTACTATCATTTCGCATTACAGATTGTTATTCATCGTACCTAATTCTTCCCTATACATGCATGTATGTCTATTGGCCATTTTCACGACCGATGCATGCACTCAAAAGTTTTCGAAAAGTTTTAAAAGCGTTTCTTTTAGGTTTTAATATGCATTAAATCTTCTTACAAGGAAGCGATTAAGTTTGTTTATTTACGCATTTAAGCAGGACCCTTTACAGACATTTCTCAACCCACGCATTTAGCTCACTCAAATCATAGGAAAATACCAGACCTGGCAGTCAGCAGTGTGCATCCGTCGGGGGCGGTGGATGCCGGCTGCCCGATTATGCATTGTTCACATCTGTACTGTGTGGAGAAAGACACGCTTTGAGAGTTAGTTCATCCAAGGATCATTCATCTTGGACTATGGTTACACCCGCCCGGGTGGCCGGTTGGATACCCTTCGCTTGGGTGGCGGTCACTTTGACGCCCCCCCCCCCAGATCTCAGGAAGTGAGAAAGCTAGAGACATCAAATTTGCAGCGTGTATCGACCTGTCCGTGAACTCTTTTAAATCAAAGTTTGAGCTTCCCAGGTCATAACCTTTGGGTCAAATAAGGTCAAACAAGGTACGCTTCCAGGCTGGTCTCCAAAGGGCTCCTAGAACTTAGAAAACTTATCTAAGCAAAGGGTTACATGCTCATATAAGGTCAGTGACCTTGTTTGACTTTTTGAAGGTCATGATGACCAAAATCATACAAGGCCGCTTTGAGTTCTTCAATTGAACATGCGACAAAGATAACGTTAGACAGTATGCTCCTAAAAACAAAATGTTGACCCGGGTCATCTTAGATCAGTGACCTATCCTGGCCTTTAAGAAGTCCATGGAAGGTGTCTAGTGCGTTTTCTTTTATCAATAAATTGAAATGAGAGCCAGAAACTATCCCATACAGCAGTAACAAAACAGGCTGGTTTTGACCTTGGTCTGACCTTCATACCTGACCCTAGGTCATTGTTGTTTGTTAAATAAATTGTTGAGATGTCTAAGAAAGCATCTCAGAGGTGTACGGCCTTGTCTAGCACTCCGTTGTTGGATCCGATTGAACGATTCCCTAAAAATTGTTTTCGCTGAAATTACGGCCTGACTGACCTGCCATAGGTCGGTGACTTTACAAGGTAAATCTAAATTTGTGATGTTAGACGATCCGCTATTCAATTTTCCACAGCCATACTGAATGTGGTGCGGCTACGCCGTGCCGTTCGGAAACCATTCCGGAAAAAACCTTTGGGGGGTCAAATGGACCTCCACTCGAGCGCGCGTTAAGGTATGTAAGCGCTGTACGCTCCGTAAGTAATGTTAGTTCGGAGCAGTGAGCTAGAACCACTGTTGAGCTAGGGTGGGAGTGAAAAATTCCATCGCAAAAAGGCCATACGGCAGTGAAAAATTCAAGTTACGTAAGCTGGAACTTATGAGTCAGTAAGAGATGTTCCAGCGAACAGAGACATACATTTCAAGTTGGCATGGATGTAACAGCATAAATATGGCAAAAATATTTCGCTTTAATATCATAAGCCATTACAGCGAATTCGAGTATATTAAAGAAAGGTTATTTCATAATAGTATGATGAACATCAGAAGTATGTAACACAATGGTTGATGCCGCACTTTGCACTCCCCTTCCGCGGGATTTTTTTAAACACAAACCAAAGCAAAGGAATTCAACAACAAAATCATCAGCAAAAATTCAACAAGCACAATGCATTCAAAGAAAAAGCCTTGGACTCCTGCACATTGACACACCACAAATCAAATACAACAGACATACCTCTGGCTTCTGTTAAGACCGTCAGCAAACACAAATATTATGTCACTGTTTCTTGCAAAATACCAATGCTTATTTCCATGAAGGTAACATGACTAGGCCTAACCAAAAGAAGCCTTACCATATTTCATCCTGTCTAGCCTTTTTGTAGCACAGCGGCAATTTTGAGTCACTTATTATTGCAAAAGTCCTACTGCCATTTGCCTTGCAAGTAATTAATTTGACCTAACTTAGAGTAGGCCATATGTTGAACATCATATCAACTCACCTCATCTATTTCTTTACGGCAGCACTTGTAATAAAAACATGATAAACCTTATTTTTAGTTGGTTTCAACTTGTATTTTGGTTCAATTCATTTGTGTAAGCTTGTTGACGCCGGACAAAGTTGAGCACACACAAATCCATTTCCAGGAACCAGCTGAAAGGACAGGACTATCCATCGATTATTTAAATCACTCCGAATAACTTATTCTGATTGTCTCGGTTACTCTCTGCCAAAGACAACAGTGAGTGTGCCCCACGAAAGTTATTTTCTTCCTAACATAACATAAGCTTTGGATGGTTACCAAATCAGTTTTGCTGCTTGCCTTTTCAGCTGCAGCAAGAGTATCTATTAAGGTTTGGTTATTGATATTTAATGACTTAAAGTTTGAGATGTTGGTTTCACATTTTAAATGGGAAAGTCTATTTGCTGATAACCAATATTTACCTCATATTGTAATTGCTATGCAGCTTAAAGTATTCCTGTGTTAAAAAACATAGTGCATATCTACAGTGAAATAATTTGCCAGTCAGCAAACTATGGCAACTACGGACAACATCTTGCTAGAGCAGATATGAGGGACCATTTCAACAAATTTGAGACAGTCAAGAGTATGCAACAAAGCAGTTAAATTGCACGTCTCGTGGCACCATATTTGGTCTTATGAACAAAACTCAATGCATTTAAACAAAGGATCGATAAATCTGGTTGCAAGTCATGTGATTAAAGCAGGTAAGGTCAGCAATTAGTTGTTCCACAGGAGATACCGGATTTTTTTTTAAGGCGGGCGTCCTCCTGCTCCTCGACACAGAAGTTAATATCGTTCGCATGGTTTGCTGACAAATAGGGTCACCCAACCCACCAACAAAATGTGAATATCAATCCTGTCCACCAAACTACAAGATTAAAACGCAAAATGAGTAAAATGAGGTCTACATAACAGAACAGTTTTAAATGGCATAATTTCGCTACCATACACTTCTGTATTAGCTGCGCCAAACCTGTACCAACACTATGCACGGTAGAATAAGTGACTTGGTGCGGTAGTGGAACCGGAATGGCTAAGACTTATCATTATTGAGCCTCGCCATTACCATAAAAACGGCTAAATGGGATAGTAGGAGGCCAAATGGCAGTACAAATAAGTTCCATGATTTGAATCGTCTCCTTCGTTCTGTATGAATTATTCACTCTTCGGTGCATTTCAAACATGTTTGGGCGGCTGTCGAATTAATCCAATTTATGTGTAAAATACGTGCAAGTTTGCAGTTGAAACATTTCACAGAGAAATCCGTCAACGTTTTAAATCATAGATGGTGTTTGTAAAGATAATCGGGATGGAAGGAAAAATGAAGTTGTACCACACTCCTAAGAGACCAAGGAAAACAAAAGAAATTAAATGAATGCAGAGACTTCGAGTTGTTGGCCAAATTTTGCAGTCAGCTTACTGGACTAAAAATTTGTGAAACTCAGTGTTCAAATAGTGAAATTCAGCTATTATATTTCATTTAGAAAACATTTCTGGAATTTTCCACTCCACATTTTGGGAGTAATGCAATGTAGTGGTGAAGTTTCTTTGGGTAAAAGAAATACGTGGAGTAAGATTGTCTGCCGGGCTTTGCTGGTGTTTATACCAGGCTTCGCTTTGCCGGCGTGGTGTTCGCGTGGCGTGGCCCAAAAAGTTGGGGATGCGTGAAAACCTTTGCTTTGAAAAGCATTTGGCACACAGCGATAGATTGTGATGCATTTTGTAAATAAACCACACTTGATGCATGCAAGCGCCTGGAATCGCTGAGGCTCTCGGGCATGAAGGCACCCGGTGCTCTTGCTCTGTGCATACATGGACATGATTCAGATGTAGACGAGGCAGTATATAGCCATGGGTGTTCAGGTTCTATGGAGCATTGTTTACGCTTGGTAGGTCCAAGTGATCTCGGTTTTGGATGACATTTTAAAACCTCTGAAAGGGATACATAAGTTTGGTATGAGTGGTTAGAAAATATCAGGTAAGAGTCAAATGTTCGCATGAATATGGGGAGCAGGAGCAAAAATTTCTCCTCATAGGGCGCTGCTTTCCACCCAAAATGGGCAATTCTAGGACACTGCATAGAAGTTTGTTTCGTCGCTTCTGCGTCCGAAATTCCATCAGATGTTTTTAATAAGCTTCGACAAATTTTGGTCGTAAGAGATCACACTTGTCCATAAAACTATGATCTTGTTTATTGCCGGCTAGTCACAATTTATGACGTTATGCGCCCATCCAAACATGTTTCAAGTCTTTACAAAACACGCCCAACCAAAATTGCCCATTAAAGGCGCGTGGTTACAAAGTCAACATTAAAAGGGTTTTAAACTGTTAAGAAAAGTTTTGCACAGCAATGTTACGAAAACGGCTTTTGTTACGGACCATGTAATGGAAGTGGTCACTGAGAAGAAAAGGCGTTTCTGTCCAGACCTTACCTACCACAGCTTCTCCCTTCCAGAACACTTGGATGAGTTACTTTCCAACTTCTGGACTTCATTAGAGCCACGTGACGAACGGCTCTGAGCAGCGCGCTGTTCTCCGTCAATAACCCCAACAGCAGTCCATTTACGGAGCAGCAGTGTTATACGACGCATGCCACGCGCGCGGCTCCTTCGACACCAGGTACGGTTCAGAACTAAAGCGAGTTCACCACGAATGCGCAGACCGCGCCGTGCGTATGGCACCATGACCTTCTTCGCGCGAAATCCAAAAACGCGTATTGGATGGTTTGGAGGGTTTGATTTCCAGCGACAAGTTCTTATCTGTCTGTACGAGGGTACGTGTGCTTTTGTCCTGTCACCTTAGGATGACGACGTAAAACGCGCAATGACAGGTAAGACACGCAGTCGTGCGATGATAATTGTCGGGGCTTTACGTCCCTTCGTCTTACGAATGCCGTTGTGTCTGAGCACCTGCAATAAAAAGCCGAAATCGAATGAACAGACGATATGCAAAAAGCGCTGCGTGGTAGATACTCAGTTGGCGCTATTCACGCGAGGGGCGTTAACCTTCAGGTAGTCGTTCGAGTTGCGCTGTCACGCGACGTCCGGTTAGTTGCTAGGGACGCGGTGGGCAAGCCAAACGTTATTGGAAACGACTTTTGGCGAACTTACAGCAACTAGTTGGATGAGTCAGATTTGAACACTAAAATAGTGCATTAAAAATCCATTAAACGTCCGTTTCAGCTCCAAGACCGAAAAACAACCAGTGAAGAGAGGATTTTGACAGACATCGACACAGTGGGTTTGATTATCTGAAGGTGGCGTTTTTATGATCATATTATTTCAGGTCATGTCCATGACCTGGGAGCAGGATCGCAAACTGCTGCGCTGGTCGACCCCTGGTGAATTGCCGCCGCGCTGTAACTGGCTCCCTCCGTAGGTCACTGAGGACGGGGCTCAGCTTAGTTAACGTAGTTTACTTAACTTAAGACGGTGCATTGACCTACTCCATGTAGGTGGCTCCACTCCTTTACCCGTTGATATTTATCAAACCTAGCACTATCGTCACCATCATCCTTGACCACGATTATCAATGTAACCAATGTGTTATGCGTACCCATGTCTTCCAGCGCATTCAAAGCACTGCCGCAATGTTGAGCCATAAAAGAAAAGAAACTGCCAACGTCAAGCAACAAAAGGAAGACTTAGTGGGAACAGATGTTCTTGATAACTTTTCGTATAAGAGGAAAATCCAGATGAAAAATAGAAAGTTCATTGTTTGATCCCAATTCATTTCGAGTCTAACCTTTAATCTATATTAGGCCGGAAACCAATTATTTCTGCCGGTGGCAGCGTGTGGCGGTGCAGAACCACCTGGACGATGACGTCAGAAAGGCTGGGCGCGAACCCCGTCCTCAATGACCTGCGGAAGGAGCCAATTACAGCGTGGTGCTGGGGGCGGTGGGGCGCACTGCCGGAGTCCAAATTGGGGTTGAGAGGCTCGATACTTCCAATTCGCGGGGCAAAGCGAGTTGGTTTCAGAGTCGCCCAATTCTCACCGGGCGAGAGCAGCATTACTCAGAAGAGGGATTCGTATGGACCCATTACCGTTCGACTATTAAAAACAGTCATAAAATAAAAAGGTCGGTGCCAGCCTCCGTGACATTTCAACTGTCAACCAAACACAATTTCAGGCCAGCGTCTTGTTTGCACTGACAAAACGCATCGATACTTTTCCGCCCCCCCAAAAGAAAACAAAAAAACGAAACCACGACAACCAGATGAGCACAGGAAAATCTTCCCAATCAGATGACTCACAAAATGAGGTTGAGCATCGATTGAGGATCGGTCATAACATGATTTATGTGAGTGCAACGTTTATGAGGGAATTCGCAAATCGGGTACATCAAAATGCATGTGTTCGTGACGATTCAAGTCAGTATGCAAGCAAGCACGGCCTGGTACGCTTGATCGTTTCGGACGCTAATTCGTATGCGCCCTTTCAAATTGGTCAGCCATTCTACAACCAAGTCAGGAGGTTGGCTCTCGTACTGCCCCTGTGTGCCCTGTCTTTTCAGTAAAAGGTACAGTTGACCAAGGTCAGTTGAAAGAAAAAGTGAAAAAGTGTGTTCATTGTTTTATGTTTTGATTGAGTATGTACAAAAGGCAAAAACTGATTTGATCCCACTGTCTTTTCTTTTAAATACATCTGCAGTGTCTCCAACGGTCATAGACTGCGCGGCGGAAAATGTGACATTTTTCAAGCTACCTGTCCATCTCTGTTTTGCATGTTGACTTTTGGCAGGGTATTTGTGCAGTGAACAAACTAACCGATACGACTTGTAACATTATGTCAAGGGATACACAATGACAAAACATATGAATATTAGGCAATGCAAGTCTTATCAACTGCAGGATAACACTGAATTGGCCTATAGCGTGATAATGTAGGTTAATTCAAATGTTTGTATGTGCGTATGTAAAATGTCTATTTTCTCCGATTTTCAGAATATTTATATCACGTAGGTATTAAGGTACTTGCCATAACTCAGTAAAAATTAGCCAAGAAATACGATAAATCGTGCTGCTATTTAAAGTACTGCGGATGCTTTTAACCCAAGTTCGACGTTACGGCGGCCATTATCAGGCTTAAGGGGAGGTACGATTTTTATGACTGTGAGGTTTATTTTTGTTTACATTCTTATGCGTAACAGCTGGTTTCCTTAGTCAGACAGGATTGTGTCTCAACATCAGCGACTATTTCGCGTCACGGTGACGTCACTCTTCCACCCGGTCGTCGTGTGCCTTTCCTGGCCGTGGGACCATTGTCATAATCTCTAGTAAAACATATATGGCGGTGACTAGGCCTTCTGAAGACATTATTTACGTATAGAAGAAGCGTCAGTTAGGTGAGCTAATGACGTCTTCAATTTGTGGGAGCATTAGTATGCAAAATGCATGATATCGTATAAAGCTTATAAAGCAGGATTTTTGCAGCCCACTTCGATTTTTACGCTACTTGAAATAAAACCAAGTGGGGGAGAAGAGAGGAAAATACTATGTTAAACATGCCATGATCGGTGATTTATTCCAGCATATTATAGCACGTCGAGTAAAACACCAGACAGGTAACATTTCCTCACTTGGAGAGGTCAACACGGAGCGCAGCTTCAGCTCTACCTCAACAGCCTTGACCCTAACGACGGGTATCCATGGTAACCTGAGACGCTGAGTTCGGTAAGCTATGGAAAAGCTCTTTCGGTACCATAATCTTGGAACTTCCAATCATTTTCCAAATCATTCTCTAATAGCAATGACATCGGCTTATGAAAATACTTGTAAATGCTGTCTGACGTCTGGCGGACCGTCATTTTTTTAACAGAACGCAATGCACGTCGTCACGCTTCTTATGAAGCGCCAGCGGCCACGTTGGTCAAATTAGGGCCCAGCAGCCATAGCGCAACCGGGATTCATCTGCCGGGCCACCTTTGCCGCGACAGCTGTAGATAAGTATTCAATCACCCGCAAGCTTATCTCACAATAGTTCAATTGATGCCGAGTGCGTCGATAAGTTATACCGCCATGTACCGCGAAGCTACGGGTACAGCGAGAACCGACTGACGACGGTGCCCAGTGAAAATCTGGTGGTAGCGGTTCAGGCGGACGCGAGGCGATGGTCATGCGAGGGTAGATGATGGGAAACGAAAGCTAGATCAGGTAGATAATGGGAAATGGGAGGTAAGCGAAAGACGAGTGACGGTCAAACCTACAGCGGTTGTCAAAGACCACAGCAAGAGGAAACAAAGAAGTTTATTTTATTGATTAAGAGTGGCAACGAGCAAGGCTATTTCAACCGCTGTACTTCAGGACAAGGCAGCATCATAAACAAACTAAATTTGGTATCGCCTACCGGAACTTAGAAGATGGACCAAGCGGTGCAGCAGCACTTACAGCGTTCTGAGACTTCCCAGACCCCGGAAGGCCAGGCGATCCAGGCGCTTCAGGTGCAGGTTTCCATTCAGCTGCCTGTCAGAGAAACACAGCGTCCTAAGAAGTGTACGAAACTGTCGAACGGAATGTAGTACAGGGTGATCAGATTCAATGATTCGTAAGGTATCTGTTGCTTACATGCTTTTCCTAACATGGGACATCAAAATAAAAATTGGTCATGATCATTGGACATCGGCGATGAAAGAGTTGGCGATCAGCAATGAAAACGGTTAAAACAGTGATGACAGAGGTGACTTGCCAGGAAGTGGCAGAGTTCACCACACACACACACACACACACACACACCACACACACACACACACACACACACACACACACACACACACACACACACACACACACACACACACACACACACACACACACACACACACACACACACACACACACACACACACACACACACACACACACACACACACACACACACACACACACACACACACACACACACACACACACACACACACACACACACACACACACACACACACACACACACACACACACACACACACCACACACACACACACACACACACACACACACACACACACACACACACACACACACACACACACACACACACACACACACACACACACACACACACACACACACACACACACACACCACACACACACAACACACACACACACACACACACACACACACACACACACACACACACACCACACACACACACACACACACACACACACACACACACACACACACACACACACACACACACACACACACACACACACACACACACACACACACACACACACACACACACACACACACACACACACACACACACACACACACACACACACACACACACACACACACACACACACACACACACACACACACACACACACACACACACACACACACACACACACACACACACACACACACACACACACACACACACACACACACACACACACACACACACACACACACACACACACACACCACACACACACACACAACACACACACACACACACACACACACACACACACACACACACACATACACACACACACACACACATATATATATATATATATATATATATATATATATATATATATATATAGATAGATAGATAGATAGATAGATAGATAGATAGATAGATAGATAGATAGATAGATAGATAGATAGATAGATAGATAGATAGATAGATATATATATATATATATATATATATATATATATATATATATACATGCATAGTTCTCTTTTACCTCGTGCGGGCCAAGCAGGCCACCGTGACATTTTAGGACCCATTGGAATCATTTAGACGGACGAGTTATCTAACAAATTTTACTGCCTGAATGCAACTTTGATGAGGATGCGAGCTTTGAGAATGGCCAACGGCGCACTGAAAAACAAAACAAACTGCCAGTAATGTGTCCTTGCTGCCCTTTCTTAATCAATTTTTTGGGTCTTGTATATATATTCGTACTTCCGCCCGGCTTTACAGCTACGGCGAGCCCAAAAACATGTAGCAGGACTGTTTTGAACCATTGGCGGAGGCGGCGTCGTGACAGCGTGGCGTTGGGGTAGAGAGGGATGCAGAAACATTGATACCGAGAAGGGCGTTACGACGCAAAAGTGGCGTTTGTCCCTCTTGGGATATTATTCCTTTAACCTGCGGACATTACCCCGCATCATTAGTAGGTGCAGCATGTACGAAGTTGATAGGGAACACGCATTGTTATTGCCCTGTTGGGTTGCTTGCGGATTTTGTCAGCTGTCATTTCCCCATATCCATTACGGACACACAACAGTTTGCACAAGGCATCTCGGTCTGCACGACTAAAGGACTATTACCAGGGCTGGTAATAGCTGACCATCCATGCCTACGTGTCTCGCCAAAACGGGTCTGTTCCCATCCTGCCAGTAAGCAAGTCGAAGATGCATATTCTGTGTGAAGATGCACGCACACTTGGCTGCCAGAGCTCGCACTCACAGTGTCCCAATGCGAGACCCGTTGAACGCCCAGTCTGAGATGGACTCCAGTTGACTGTTCGCAAGAGACCTGAAACAAACGAGACAAATCGATCAATACCGGTCAACTGTCCGTCCGGTGGCTTAGTTGGTTAGAGCGCCTGCCTCCCGATCCACCCACCCGTGGCGGGGTGGGCTCGAGTCGCTTTAGGGCGCTCGCTATTTGCCCTTGACAGGTATGGCCTGCGGCCGGTGGCAGCGGCCGCGCTAAAGGTCAGTTGACGTCAGAGGGCAGGACGGACCGTGCCAAGCATTGCGGCACGTTAAGCTTTCGCCACAAAATTCTGCCGTTGACATGGAATTGCGCGATCGGATGGTAGGGGTCAGGGCTCACACAAGCATTGCTTAGCGTGAGCTCTGATCCCGGAAATCCATCCATTCAAAGGGTTCGGATCAAATCTTTAAAAAACTGCGACCTGCTGGCGTCTGAATGTTGTGGACCAGCTTGCTATAAGGAGGTGCCGCAGTACCCGGAATGGAACACAGACTTGCGAACGCCGTTATTGAGGCGAACGTCGTGCTGAAAGCAGCCGCGATAAAGCCGGTAAGTTATTGCGTGCAGCGTGACATTTGAAGATTGGCTGTTTTCAAGACGTTTGTAGCTGGCGTTGCTACAAAATACCCTTCACCATGGTCGCCAGTTTATCGCAACAGCAAACAACGACTTCTTCGACTGAGATAGCCAGCCAGTGTCTCACATCCGTGAAATATGAGCCCCGGTGCATAAATCTCCGTATGTGCCGAGTATGAGATCGCCATGAGTGGGCTCTTCTCGGGCAGCGCACCGAGCAATATCCGTCTGAGAGGTCCGCACATGAGCCGAGCCTCGCCCGCCACGGCGTGATTACCCCTGGGCGCCCGGCACCTCACCGTTCTCCGCGATGGACACCACCCCACCCCTGACCTGAGCGCTGCACGCGCCGGCCGCGGCTAGCCACCTCCCCGGGCAGTGGCCGCTCATGCGTGCTACTCCGTCAGCACGGCTGCGGGGCTCGCTGCCAGGGGCCGCAGCGGCAGCCGGCCAGCGCCAGCACTACCTGTGCTCTGCGCTGTCGCAGACGAGCGTCCGCCGACGGCGGTAACTAGCCGCGCAGATCAGCTCCGCCCGAAAATCCCGGCCGACATCGCCATGTGTGGCATGAGTGGTGCCTCCGTCTGTTATACCAGGGCTCAACGACGGTCCGAAAAGTTCAAACGTATTATGACTAAGCCAGCATCAACCGGAGTATGGATGGGGGAGGCTAGCATGGATTTACTGGGAGACGTTATTATGGCAACTTCCCTATCTCTTGAACCATTGAAATGATTTTGCCAATTTTAAGAGCATCAGCAACCCTGGATCATCTGGCGCAGAAAGCGTCGTTTTCAGACCACAACGCCGCTGGCAGTGTCGAGACTCAGATGAAGTCGGGCTGAGAGCTTTAGAAACATTTGTGACCACTCGCTGCCCGAAGGCAAACCGTCAGTCTAAATTCTGCCCACTCCTTATCCCAATAGAACGATAGCCTACTAAGCTACAACTAAGAGCCTACTAAGCTACAGAAGCGTACGCCATGGGGAGAATTTGCATGGCATTACCCACTATGATAGCCATTCACGGTGCAAGAGCTCCCAGGTGGCACGAAGGCATGGGTCGCAAAATAAATGTGTCGCGTGATGATGGGTCTTTCACGGGACAGGTAAAGCAGCTTTTCGCGAGAGGGGAAGGCTACACTGTTTGAGGGGGGGGGGGGGGGGGGGCTAAGACGTGGCGCAGAAGATGCAGCTCCAGATCTTGGCCAATAGCCGCCTCAGCAGTCACGACCATTCTTCGTTCTAGCTCTGTCTGCGACACGACGCATTGTGGTATGACGGACAGCAGGGGAATCAAAGAAAACGAATGAAGAACAACAAACAATGAAGTCAGAATTCCCGAGGAACATCTGCACCAGATCGTAAAAAGCCTCTTGCGAGGCGCCTCAAAAGTCTGGAATTAGCCTCAGAAGTGCCAAGTCGTCCTCCTGCGCAAGCACCTGTCAATCTGGGGTGCTGAAACGGTACGGTCACGATCAGGTCACGGTCTCACGGTCGGTCACGATACGGTCACGATCTCCCGCCTTAGAATACGTTGCTGGCCGCGGTGCTGCTCCCCGGCGGCATGCCTCATACACTGGTAAGATTCTGGAACTCCTGATCGTTCTGGCGAGATGCTGGAACTCCTGATCGTACTAGCGAGATGCTGGAACTCCTGATCGTACTAGCGAGGTGCTGGAACTCCTGCTCGTACTAGCGAGATGCTGGAACTCCTGACCGTACTAGCGAGATGCTGGAACTCCTGACCGTACTAGCGTTCCCAATCCCTCGGGGTCATCCCGCGATGTGCAGACGAAACGGCTCATGTCAATACCCTGTGGGCTCAACTTGCCAGTTTTGGATGCCCAACCGTTCAAAAAAAAAAATCCCTTAGCCACATTTCGGCAATGGACGAAGCCTGTTGTGCCCACCACTTCCTGGAATCAGATGGCATGTTAAGAGCGCCTGGTGGGGTTCGGGGTATATCAATGCTTATCCAGGCTAGTGTTCTCTTGTGTCGACAAACTAATGTCCTGTGCTGTTTTACTCGAACTTGCACGTTCATGTGCATGGCCCGGATTAGCACTAAAACGCACGAGGCATTCACGAAACGAGATCAAGACATTACGTGCATTGCTTGCATCAGTCGATGCTGATTTGCCCGCAGAAAGTGGCAGTAGGCTAATAGTGTGGTCTTACTTTTCACTTCTGCTGAGCACAGTTGGTCATGGGTGAGGTTTCCGAAAATATGTTGCGCTAGTGGGTGAGGACCGAGCAAGGAAGGATTGCTAAAACTATGACCTGCGTCTTCTTTAATCGTTTTCTTCCGAATTTGACTGACTTCCTTTTTAAAATAGTAGGGGGTGGGGGGTGAACCACTTCATTTGAATAGAAAGCTACATAGGGGGGCTGTGGCGCCCCTTTAAAGTATTGGAATAAGCATGCGATATAATAGCATAAGCTCACTTATAACCATGGGCATACTTCTGAGAGGACAAGACTGTTCTACACAACGCAACTTCCCTGTTCAGTAAATATGCTCCTCAAAAGATAATTGTGTGATTACGTCGCAGTATTCCACACCACATTGATTGAGGACCAATTGACGACCATCATATCCGAAAATCGTCCTCACCAACGCCAGATATTAACGACTCGGCAATCTTATTTTTCCTGGTACTAATCGCCGCATGGCTAATGGAGCGACAGAATTTGAATGACATGCCTAATGGTCATGCCAACGTCATGACCATTAGGCATGCCATAAATGCGACATGGATTTATACGTCATGGATGTCTATCAATGCGTCATAAATGCGTCATGAATGCCTGGGTGAAAAATAAAATGGTTCAAAGGATCTCCCCAAAATGGTCCGCACATCATTGTGGGCATGAAGCTCAGGAACTGCCGGGGCTTAGGCCTCAAGAAAGGCAAGACTTTGAACTGCACCAAATGATCTTCAAGATGGCTATTTCAGTGAAAAACTCCATATAAATGTCACATGTCAAATGCGGACGTCAAAATGTGCAACGCTCTCTTTACAGAGAATATCAAAGATTAAAATCTACTGAGGCAAGCATCACGTATGATGGAAAAACCTCACTCGTAACTACCAATTGGTGCGCTTTGATATTGGTGTGCAAATGACTCTTCTAGATAACAAAACCTCACCATTTCGTAGAAATTCTCTCCTCAATACGTTATTGTTTGATTGCGTCATGGAGCGTATTAGGACGTAAGGGTCGCTGCCAGACAGCCCGTTCAGAATTATCACTGTAACGGACGGGCTGACTGACTTGTAGTGCTTAAAATTTAACTGGCCGCAACAAGGTGGGTTTAAGGTGTGAAAACACCGACCACCATTATTTGCGCGTATTTGGAACCGTCCTCATTATGACCTTATATATATTTTTTCCGTGATGACATTTTGTTTCCTGGTTTGCATTTTCGGTTACGGCACTATTGTTAAATTATCCGAATCCAAGCCTCATGTCCGTCATAACGAGCAGAACTCCCCAAATATCTGCACTATGTATGACAAAACGCTGTTGGTCATCGACCTAACGTAAGCTAGCTGAAAGCCAACCGGTGTCCGTTGATACAAGGCGTGCTGCCGCACTTCGGACACGGATAAGTCTGTGGCCCTATTTCCCTTGACCTTGAACACCAGGTCGCCGCGGAGCTGGCGTCGGACCAGGGGCTGCAGGGGGCCCCTGGACCCCTATTACTGAGCCGCTGCGCCTGGGTGCAACTGCTGGCAACTTGACGCATGCCTCGAAGCTCGGCGAGCTGCAGGTGGGGCTTACACTACGCTCTGGGAAATCAGAGGTACGGGGTTCGATTCCCCGCGGTTTCCGCCCTTTATACCGGGGTGGGAGGCAGGTGACGTCATATAGCCTCAGCAGCTGAGTGTGCCGTTAAGTCCTAATGACGACGGCGACGAGCTGCAGATGCCGCCGATGAGCCGGGATGACTCATACACGGCCAGCGGCGCTCGCAGAACGCCGGTAATCAAGGTGTCCCGGCAGACGGTGAACTGGCCCGCGGAAAACCAGAGCAGCCACACGTGCCTGCCCTGGACTTGGCGGATGTTACGCCACATTAGCCGGGCTGCTCGTCGGAACGGACGCCCTGCAGCGGATAGTGCCGTTGGAAGTACGCCAGGGACCTATCGGTGCCCCCAGGCGGTGAAAACCCAGCCTCGATTGGGTAACGGCCGGAAAGCTTTCCGATCGTTACCCACGAGCGCCGTGTGCCATCTGTGAAGGTGGGACCTGAATCCGCGTGACCGGTGACTCGGAGCTGCACGAGCGAAGCGCGAGGATAACGTTCCGAGTCCTTACGGAGTCCTCGCGGAGTCCTTGCGGGCGAAGTACACCCACGCGTCTCGGCGGTCCCAGTAGGATAACGTCGGGCGAGACGCGCCGCGCGGCACTTCTTGGTGCGCCGGCGAGCGCTCCGAGACCGATCCGCTGTGGACGCCACCGACTGTGCCAGTAACTTTGGTAACGTGCCGCCCAGACCCCGCTATGCGTCACCGACTGTGCCAACAACTTAGGTAACGTGTCGCCCAGACCCCGCTATGCGTCACCGACTGTGCCAACAACTTAGGTAACGTGTCGCCCAGACCCCGTTATACGTCACCGACTGTGCCAACAACTTAGGTAACGTGTCGCCCAGACCCCGTTATACGTCACCGACTGTGCCAACAACTTAGGTAACGTGTCGCCCAGACCCCGCTATGCGTCACCGACTGTGCCAACAACTTAGGTAACGTGTCGCCCAGACCCCGTTATACGTCACCGACTGTGCCAACAACTTAGGTAACGTGTCGCCCAGACCCCGCTATGCGTCACCGACTGTGCCAACAACTTAGGTAACGTGTCGCCCAGACCCCGCTATACGTCACCGACTGTGCCAACAACTTAGGTAACGTGTCGCCCAGACCCCGTTATACGTCACCGACTGTGCCAACAACTTAGGTAACGTGTCGCCCAGACCCCGCTATACGTCACCGACTGTGCCAACAACTTAGGTAACGTGTCGCCCAGACCCCGCTATACGTCACCGACTGTGCCAACAACTTAGGTAACGTGTCGCCCAGACCCTGCTATACGGCAGGCGAGCTGGACCAAAGGCGAAGCTGGCGCGGGCGTGCGACGGTACCGTTCGAGGACACATCCATGAAGGTTAGGCGCGTCACCTGCAGCCACCGGAGCGGAGAACGCAACACAAGCATGAGCGGCATCTGCCGCACCACGCCATCGCCAAGACGCAGCCAGAGCGCACCGGACCCCGAGCCGCTCCAGAGCGTCCCAAGTCGAGGCCGTAACAACGTCCCAAGTCGAGGCGGTAACGGCGCCCCAAGTCGGGGCCGCAACAGCGTCCCAAGTCGGGGCCGCAACAGCGTCCCAAGTCGAGGTCGCAACAACGCCCCAAGTCGAGACCGTAACAGCGTCCCAAGTCGGGGCCGCAGCAGCGTCCCAAGTCGGGGCCGCAGCAGCGTCCCAAGTCGGGGCCGCAGCCGAGGCTCGGACGGCACATGGCACCAGGGAGGCACTCCGCTTGACTGAAATCCTGCGGACGACGGCACGGGTCCTCCGCCTTGGCACCAGCTGTCAGACCGTTCGCAGTGAGCACCATACACAGTGGCGCGTCTTCAAACGCCGTGTGCGTACGGTTAAACAATACAAATAACACTGCCGTCCGCTTATGCAATATTTCCGCCAACTCTTGTAACAATGACGTTTGGTTAGGTGCCGTGTGCCCGTCGGATCGTGACATGTCCAGTAGTGCATGAAAATATACATCGTCACTGCGCCAGTAGCCGTCTGTTGTTGCCACCTACCCTTAACCAGGCACGACCACAGTTCCCAAAAACGCATGTCCAAACTCGTTTTAAACACATTTTTCCCGAGCATCACCATTCTGGTAACGCTCAATTTTCCGGGAAAGTGAGAAGAGTGGACCATGTCACACCCGCCCGCTCCCTTCCAGTGGCCATGCCTGTACCGGTGAGCCGCTGCACAGGACCGGCGCCTTGACACGCCACCGCACCGCCACAGCCCTAACATGTACTGCGTTGCTCGTTATATAAGTGATATCTGCCGTGCATGCTGCGCATGCCCTGCATATATATATATATATTATATATATATATATATATATATATATATGTAATAAAGATAGCCAACTACAAATTCAAACAAATCGTGATCGAGAAGGCATACTTTGCACTTTCCATTTCAATTCATTTTCACGGCCTGATTCGATGCCATATCGGCATCGAATGACGTCAAGGTGCTGATAAAAGTAAATAATTTTAGCTGTAAAGTAGCGCTGCGTGGGCCAACTGGAAACGCTATCAGTGGATCTCATCGGCACTGTCCGGTGTATTGGATTTACCCATGGCTTCGGCAGAAGCCTGGCTATCGCATTCAGTGGAGTTACAACAATGCAGTAGCCCTTATCAGCACACGCCAATACGGAACCACCCCGGCCGACGACCTTTGCCAAATCCCTGGTATCGAAAAGGAACGTCTTGCATTTATGCTTTGCATAGATCTGCATCGCTGCGAAACATTAATGTCATCGTTGTTCAGGGGACAGGGTTTTACATCCTCCGCTTCCACTGCCGAAACACGTACGAAACATGTTCTTAATGATATATATATATATATATATATATTGATTTCACCAATTTGATTTCACACACACACATATATATATATATATATATATATATATATATATATATATATATATATATATGTATATATATATATATATATATATCACCTGCCCCATTCTTCGATATCATTATCGGCAAGTAATCAGCAACGAAGGCATGACAATGGCCAGCTTGTTGGTCTGTCTGCATACTAACTTCATCTCATCTCCGTCGCACCATACTGACTTCAAGCCGCTTTCCACCATCAAAAGCCAAGCTATTGGTCCCGTGCGCTGTGCTCGCGCGAATTGCGCCCCCAAATGCCTCTCACAGCGCTGGGGCGATATGACCAGACAATCATGGGGACGCGTGCCCTGGGCGGGATGCTCGTCGACCGGCGCATATGCACGTGCCGGGGGCGCGCTCCGCACTCCACGCCGTCCGGCACCGGCGCGTGCTGCATGCTAACTTTCACTGGATGGCCCTCTGGGTCGGTCGGCCGACGTCAGAAGGCCGACGATCAGTGTCGCGTCCGGGGAGGGCCGGCGATCAGTGTCGCGTCCGGAGAGGGCCGGCGACTAGTATCGCGTCCGGAGAAGGCTGACGATCAGTGTCGCGTCCGGAGAGGGCCGGCGACTAGTATCGCGTCCGGAGAAGGCTGACGATCAGTGCCGCGTCCGGAGAGGGCCGGCGACTAGTATCGCGTCCGGAGAAGGCCGACGATCAGTGTCGCGTCCGGAGAGGGCCGGCGACTAGTATCGCGTCCGGAGAAGGCTGACGATCAGTGTCGCGTCCGGAGAGGGCCGGCGACTAGTATCGCGTCCGGAGAAGGCTGACGATCAGTGCCGCGTCCGGAGAGGGCCGGCGACTAGTATCGCGTCCGGAGAAGGCTGACGATCAGTGTCGCGTCCGGAGAGGGCCGGCGACTAGTATCGCGTCCGGAGAAGGCTGACGATCAGTGTCGCGTCCGGAGAGGGCCGGCGACTAGTATCGCGTCCGGAGAAGGCTGACGATCAGTGTCGCGTCCGGAGAGGGCCGGCGACTAGTATCGCGTCCGGAGAAGGCCGACGATCAGTGTCGCGTCCGGAGAGGGCCGGCGATCAGTGTCGCGTCCGGAGAGGGCCGGCGACTAGTATCGCGTCCGGAGAAGGCTGACGATCAGTGTCGCGTCCGGAGAAGGCCGACGATCAGTGTCGCGTCCGGAGAGGGCCGGCGACTAGTATCGCGTCCGGAGAAGGCTGACGATCAGTGTCGCGTCCGGAGAGGGCCTGCGACTAGTATCGCGTCCGGAGAAGGCTGACGGTCAGTGTCGCGTCCGGAGAGGGCCGGCGACTAGTATCGCGTCCGGAGAAGGCTGACGATCAGTGTCGCGTCCGGAGAGGGCCGGCGACTAGTATCGCGTCCGGAGAAGGCTGACGATCAGTGTCGCGTCCGGAGAAGGCCGACGATCAGTGTCGCGTCCGGAGAGGGCCGACGATCAGTGTCGCGTCCGGAGAAGGCCGACGATCAGTGTCGCGTCCGGAGAGGGCCGGCGCTAATCCGTCCGGAGAAGGCCGACGATCAGTGTCGCGTCCGGAGAGGGCCTGCGACTAGTATCGCGTCCGGAGAAGGCTGACGATCAGTGTCGCGTCCGGAGAAGGCCGACGATCAGTGTCGCGTTCGGAAACGGCCGAGCGATATCGAGGCTATGAGTCCATTCAGAGTTGTTCCTCGAAATTTTGGCACCTTGACAGCCTGCGCTGCAGTGGCGCTCCATGGCCGTCAGTTTCAACCCAACTCGCTCGCCACGAGTTGGGTCATGGACGCAGCACGTGTTCGTGGCAGTCGGGCCGACGAGGGCCGCGCGGCGTACCGGTAATGGGCCAACTTCACTGAAACGAGTGCAAAGTTGCGCAATCTTGATTTGCGATGTTGCAGCGCAAAGGCGTACCAAAATAGCTCAGTATTCCATTGACTGAAAAGGTAGTCGAAATGAAGACACGCACACCGGTGGTCGTCTGGTATCTCTAGCCCTGTCTGTTTCCTTTCATTGCGCATGTCTTGACGGCGGAGAAGAAGGCGCACTTTCAATTAAGTACGGCTTGTGCCGTCTGAGTTGAGTGACATGAGCACGACCGATCTATACAGTGTCGCCGGCACAACACTCCCCGCTCTCGACGTCTGGTTGTCGCAGCTTGTTCTGAGTGAGCATAAGGGCTAGCCGCAGTCATCTCGGACACTTTAAATACGAATCAGCCAACGGCCGCCCTGACGAGGGAAACTTATTGGCAAATAAATCCTTGTTAAAACGAGCCGGCGTGAGTTCAAGCTGCCGGCCACACCCCGCTCCCATCGGATCGGCGGGCCCGAGGCCACGTGGCGGGCGCCCAAGAACCTTCCCTAGCTGACGTCGGCAACAACTTGGGTGCTTTTAAAAGAAACTAAAGACACGCATGCGTTTGCAGCTGCTTTGATTAGGATCTGGCCACGTTGCGAAGACAGCCTTAGGTCACGGGAATCATGACACGAGCATGACGTAAGGAACCAGGTTGGGAGTTCGTGCTTCCATTATCCATGCATCTGACGATGCGGTTGCAATCAGTACTTACAGCTGATCGGTGGTAATGTTAATGCTGTTACTTGGTAGTGACCTGATCCTATTTCCGTCCAGGTCACTGGAAAATGTGGTCATTATCAGTTTGATTCTTCTTGCACACAGCATGCGATCAGGAGTTCAGTTTGACAAGGTGATGACGTCGAATTGGTTTTTTCAATAGGTAATGATAATGCTGCGCCATAACATCTGGTCTGCGTGCATAACACATCTTAAGCACATATGGTGTGCGACCATGAATATACGACTAATGGGATGAGTAAGTTTAGTTTAGTAGTAAGTCCCGCTAACTTTCAACCTTGTTTCCTTGCCCGGAACATTTTATTCCAGTCAGCAGCTTTTAGAGGTCAACCAATCTCGGTCCCTGAATACTGAGATATTCGCGGATGAGTACAAGCATCACATTTGAGCGCAAATAGCACGCTGGCGTAAAGCCAAAAATGGCAATATTTCACACACAAGCTCGTCTTGACCTTGCGCTATTGGCTATAATGCCGTCATAATGGAAGCGCTATCAAGCGCTACCCTGCCTCCCATTTGGTACATAGAAGACAAAATTACTTGACGGAATCATTGCAGCATTATAGTTTGTCATGCTTCGATAAAAAAATCGTCACGAGTACTTCCGGTTTAAGAAGAAAATGAGATGTCAGTCCTTTAAAAGCACGGATGATTAAGTGCTTGCCGCAGGACGAAGGACAGAAGAAGCGTTTTTACCACAAGTTTTCTCCACGCAATTACTTAAATAATGAAGCCTTTGAGCATAACTTCAAATACAAATCTGAACATAAGAATAAACTCAGGAGTACAAAAATCAGTTAACTATAGTGATGGCAATGTAAATCCTGTCGACAGAAAATCCTATGGCTTTCAGCCAAATACATAAAGCGATTAAAGCAATAGCCGCGAGAGACAAACACAGCAGAACGGTGCGGTACAGACGTTTTACAGTACCACCAAATTCTGGTACCTGACGCGAGGCATTTCACTTATATGGGGTCGACCGGGTGGTAAACTAGGAAAGGCCCTGGCAAAAGGAGGGGATGTATGACAAAGGGTCACGTGACAGCTTTTCTCATATTCAACTTGGTCTGATGGGCCTCATCCCTTTGACAATCATCTTTGACGACGATTGATGGCGGACATTGGTGAGCTGGCAAACGAATCTCATTGCGAAGTCTATTTCCAATGGAAGGCAGAGCTTTATCCCCAAAAGACGATGGGTATTGCTACATTTGAACTATCAACCGTGTTTTTCAAAGAAGTCTTCCTTCTAACCAGCTTTAGGAGATGAAACTTTAATGAAATGAAATGAAGTACTCTGGACTTCACTTCTTTTCGTTAATTCAAATGCAAGTTCAATCCTTGCCTACCACGTCGGTTAAAATTTCTACGGATAGTGCTACCCGCCCTCTGTTGTATTACATTTACTGACAACAGAAGCAGCTTCACGAGCCAGACTCAGGGTTCGGGGCTATATCTGTAGTCTGCCCAAGCTTCGTCCCCGGAAATAGATTACAAGAAGATTGGATATTCCTCGGACAGCTTTCATCAGTGGGAAAAGCTAGTGGGGTCATTTGTTCGGAAGGCCAAACCGACGATGACACATGTGACAATATTGTGCGCTCCAGGACGGATTCCGCCGTCAACGTCGGAGCTCTGCCTGACGTGCCCGTCTCTGGAGGACACGGCGGCGATCTCGCGTCAAAGCAGGCCCCGGCCGACTTTCCGCCGAGCCGTCGTCTCACGCTGACCGCACGCGTGACCGCACGCGTGACCGCACGCACGCGTGACCGCACCGCACGCGTGACCGCACGCGTGACCGCACGCGTGACCGCACGCACGCGTGACCGCACGCACGCGTGACCGCACGCACGCGTGACCGCACGCACGCGTGACCGCACGCACGCGTGACCGTGCGACCTGTCGCTGGTCACTTCAGTCGAGGTGTGAACATTGGCGTCCTCCGACGTCACGGAATCATATGACTAATCGTGGTTATGCTCCTCCTTCTGGAACTTGTCGTTGACAAAAAGTCAGGTTTGTTGGCTCGATAAAGCTACCGACAGCAGTCGCCAAGATTTTGCTAACTACTTGAAACATTTATCTCCTGAACGCTTTACGTCCAGATGACTTGTATAGTTATGTCGCATGATGACACAATATAATCAACTTTATCGCAACCTTCGTCACCCTTCAATGCAAACAAGACACTAGGACGCCCATTGCATATCAATTCAACTCATGCAAACAAATACTTTCCCCCTCCGCGAAATCATCGACGTTTTCCGCCCCGGCTGAACTGGCCTGAACCGCGCACGCACGAACGTTCCGGACAGCGGCGGTGGCTGGTGTTCCGCTCACATCATGTGCAGGATGGTACCCGTCTGCAGGCCGGACAGGTCGGGCATGCCCTCCAGACCGGTGCCCACCAGCCGCCTGGAAAGCAGCCAAGGGTCGGCCCGGTCAGCCCGTCATGCTGCCCGACATCTCGCGCCGACAGCTCGCCGACACAGCCACAGGCCGCGGCTCGCGTCGACGGGGCGGTGACAGCCGCCGGGCCCCTGGCGGCCAGCAGTGCTTCCGGCTCACGGCTCGAAACGGCGCCGGTGATCTCGGCCGAGTGCTGTCAGACCACGTAAGCGTCGGCGGCCGGACTCTCGGAAGCTGAGGAGCTGACCTGAGAGCAGCTGACGTGTGCCTCAGAACACATTGACAGGGTCAAGATCAGACTCTGGCCAACTCAGCCCCGCTGATGCTGGTTTCTGGACGGAACGGGTGGCCGCGGCGGAGAGCAGTAGCGTTGACGTCTGTCTCGGCGGCGGTACTCACAGCGAGCAGAGTGCTGGTAGGTCAGCGGTACTCACAGCGAGTAGAGCGGCGGCAGGTCGGCGGTACTCACAGCGAGCAGAGCGGCGGCAGGTCAGCGGCACTCACAGCGAGCGGAGCGGCGGCAGGTGGGCGGTACTCACAGCGAGCGGAGCGGCGGCGGGTCAGCGGTAGTCACAGCGAGCGGAGCAGCGGCAGGTCAGCGGTACTCACAGCGCGGTACTCACAGCGAGCGGAGCGGCGGCAGGTTGGCGGTACTCACAGCGAGCGGAGCGCTGGCAGGTCGGCGGTACTCGCAGCGCGGTATTCACGGCGAGCGGAGCGGCGGCAGGTCAGCGGTACTCACAGCGAGCGGAGCGGCGGCAGGTTGGCGGTACTCACAGCGAGCGGAGCGCTGGCAGGTCGGCGGTACCCGCAGCGCGTACTCACAGCGAGCGGAGCCGGCAGGTTGGCGGTACTCACAGCAAGCAGAGCGGCGGCAGGTCGATGGTACTCACAGCGAGCGGAGCGCCGGCAGGTCGGCGGCACTCACAGCAAGCGGAGGGCTGGCAGGTCGGCGGTACACACAGCGAGCGGAGCGCCGGCAGGTCGGTGGAACTCACAGCGCGGTACTCATAGCGAGCGGAGCGCCGGCAGGTCGGCGGTACTCACAGCGAGTGGAGCGGCAGCAGGTCGGCGGTACTCACAGCGAGCGGAGCGCCGGCAGGTCGTACCATGCTCGCGGGCTGACAGACTCCAGACTGGGCGCGTGTTGGACGTATCTGGAGCGGCCGGCAAGAGCGTCAGATTGCTTCAGCCAACTTCCAACCGTGACTACCACATGGAAACTGCACCCGAAATGAATGAACGGTACCCATGCCACAGCTCGACTACATATCCAGCCTGTGGAACCAGCCCATCCAACCAATCCAACCTTTGAATGTCGCGCCGGGTAAACTGATCGTCTAATCATCCCCATCAACACCGAACCCCGGGACAAGGTCATCACCGACAGCCGTCAATCGTGACACAAGGATCGAACGTCCACCTGCCCCGCGTCAACACGAGTGCAAGGAATAGCGTGCCTGTTACACTCGACTAGCTTCAGCGAGTCTTGTTTTCACTGCCAAACAAAGCAAGGAACTTGGAAGGTGGCATATCACTCAGCATCGAAACTCGGCTTCGCGCCATCGGTCAAACCTTGCTTCGCATTATCAACATTAGCATCGTCTCGGAAACCGTGTCCGCTAGCTGCAAAAGTGACGCTATAAGACCACTTTATAAAACGAGCGACCCGTCCGCAGCATCGAACCGATCACACTGTTTCCAGTCATATGTAACCTAATGGGAAAATTCGCTCACCAACAATTCACGTCTGCACTAAAGCCTTTTTAGCGCTGACCAGCACGGATGGATGGATCATCACTCAACCTGTACCGTTCCTTTAAGTTTTGCGGAAGAAATTTTGCATAGCATGGACCGATCCCAAGTGAGGCTTCTTTTAATTATAGACCTAAGCCGTCGTTTTGGTGTGTTGGGGCACTTTCCCTTCTTATGAAGCTCCAGCTGCTCCAGAATTCCACCGGATGGTTTGAGAGCTATCTGGAGGGCTACACGCAGCGAGTGAGAGTGGGCGGAATGTTTTCTAGTACTTGTCAGGGCTCCTACCTTGTCCCTTTGTTATTCAACATGCCCAGCAATAACCTCGCTTGCCACACACCGCCTGAAATCAACGACTCCCGTGTAACGGTAGCCCGTTACGCTGAGGACAGACAGCTCGTCGTCACATGACCACGGATGAGGCAGTCAGGTCTGCGTTAGTCCTTGGAGACAGTCCTGGACATAATGCAAAGACACATGGTTTCTCCAGCATGCATAGCGGTCGACACTGCGAGACGAAACATTTACTCTGACGACATATTTACTCGACGAAGCATTTGTTATGTGGAGACAAGTGCCAGCTCAACCAGACCCGTCCATCACCCACCGTCGTGCATATAGAGATGTCTCTTCGATGCCCAGATAATGTGAACAATTTGGGTGTGGCCATGGATCGCGCATCGCCCTGGGAACTGCGCGTAAGCCACGTCACTTGGCGGTCATTTGGCACTATTGCCGCTCTCCTAAATGTCAAACCCGTGTTGCCTGCCAATGTTCTGCATCATTGACGCGTTTCTCTTCCCCATGGCCGTTGCCCTCAGGTTTATCGGAGCTTGCACAGCACGACTGTTGCCAATTTGCAGACAGCGTTGAACTTCGCAGCTGGCGTGATTTACGGACGCCGGTAAATTTGCCAATGTGTCGGATGCTTTACGACAGGTTGGCTGGCGCAGTGGCCGAAGGTTTCTGGCTTCCCGACACGTGCGTTTTACACAAATTATTGACCAGCGGGGAACCGGAGACTTAACTTCTCAGCTCCCCGACAGCCATGAAGACACCGAGTGCAGTACGCGTTAATCTGGCCATTTATGTGTCTCTCGCTCCAAGAGCACGCGTGGCCAGGGAGCATCCCATCGATCTCCGCATATGTACAACGAGCGTGTCAACAGCAGCGACGTTGCGGACTTGGCTTTTTCTTTTTCCCAAGATTCGTGTCCACGACATGATTCCAAGTACCTGACATCTTACTCTCTTTTGCATATTTCTCTTTGTGACGCATTTAGGCTTGTTGCGTGGAGAATGTCGCTGTGCCTTTCGACGAGGGTCTTGGAATAGCACAGTTAAGTCGATGAACTAATGAAGTGCAATGAAAAGCAATGTGATGCGCCCATCTCTTCTCGATGTGATACGTTGTTTGTAATAAAAAGGCCCAGGGAACAAATGGAATTCATTTTCTGTCTTATATAATATATATATATATATATATATATATATATATATATATATATATATATGTACATATATGCGGGTTGAAGACCTCATCTCGATACTGCGTTCAGAAAGCACAGTTATTTCAATGAATTCCCGTCACTAGGCTCTTGGTTGATCTCGCTCTCGTGCTCGGCGCTCGGCGCCCTGCCCGGTCCGCAGGCAATGTC